>NW_006438871.1:791727-799289 GCF_000325575.1 Pteropus alecto
CGTGATGCTAACCGGCATGCACGTCGGTAACGGGAAATGAGCCCACACTTTGCACGGAAAGAACACCACTGCTGACCCCAGGCAGATTTTAACCTGTGCCCACGCTCACCATAAACCTGTGCTGTTCTGTGGGTCCGAGCAATGACCAACACTGGCAGGCAGCGGTCACTACGGAAGGAAAGCTGGACGTGGTATGACAAAATTAAAGATCACCAAAGTAATCGTGCGGCGTTCATTTCAAAGAAATTGCAGGGACCTAGAAAGCAGGGCAGTGTCAGGAGAAACGGACCATGAAAATCCGGTAACTGAGCTTCCGAGGGATTGGGGTGGGCTGGACCACCGAACGGGAGCTCGCATGGCTCTCTAAAGCCAGCGACCATCTGGGATCGGGAGACCAACAAGGACAGAGCCCCTGGGCTCCGGTGGTGGGGCTGGGAGCGGCATGGGGGTGGAGGGGAGGCGCCTCTATGCTAGGGAGCCTGGGCCTGGTGGGTTCTTGGCCAAGAGCATGCAGGGCAAGGGGTGCCTGGCACGAGACGGGGTCCTGGGTGCCACCTGGCTTCCCCGCGCCCCCGTGGTGGCAGCTGAGCGCTATCTCTGCACAGGCCCGCCTGCCACGCCCTGCTGCCAGCCACAGAGGGACAGTGTGGCTCGCAGAGCTGCTGGCCTGGCTGGAATCCTGGAGCGGTCTGGACCAGCAGCCATCACACCCTGGGGATGGCTCCAGGTGTCCGCGGCACGGCAGTGTCGGGGAACACGCTCCCCGGGCCCCGACGCCACGCTGCACTGAAGCGTGTTCCGCGACAAGGCTCCAAACGGGCCACTCTCCTCTGCGGCCCTGTGCCTGACTGTGAGAAAACGGCCGCCTGTCCCCCTGGACCGGACTGCGGTGCATCGCCCGGGCGAAGCCTCGGGGGCACTGACCAGCGACAGAGCTTGACAGCCCGACATGGAGGCCGGCGACGACCTGGCCAGCCAGGCGGTTTCCACTTCTCTCCGCGGAAAGAAACTGCAGCAGCCAATCCGGCTGCTTCGCAACGGGAGAGCTTCACAAACAACGTCTGACAGCTTGTGCCCAAACCACACGACAACCTCAGAGTTCAGGAACAAGCCACACCGCAGAGCCTCTGTCCTTGTTCGCCGATTGGCGTGAGGACGGCCACTCCGTGCTTACGGTGAGAGTCGAGAAACAGCAACAGAAACGCCTGAGCCCCTGGCCCGTGGAGCCGTAACGTCCATATGCCCGCCGCAGAGTTCCGTGACGCACGCCCAAGCAAACGTCACGCTCGATAATTTGTCACGGCGGACGACCTTACGCTATTTGGATCAATGGCATGCTAGGGGTTGTAACGACAGCTCGATACAGAAAAAAGAGGTACCGCTCGGAACCGCGTGATAGGAGGAAACAAATTTCAGAGCGTCCACATTTTCTGGCGGATTACGTTACGCTAGACACAGCATTTTCGATGAGAATTCTTAACTACGGCTTCCCGGCCACGCTCCACACGTGGCCATTGTGCACGCCGCGCCCCCGCTCCTCGGAGCACGGCTCACAGGCCCTGCCCCGGCCCTCGCCATCCCGGAGCCTCCGCTGAGCCATCGAAAGCTTTAACGCGTGGTACCCAGCACAGACTCTGCAGGTTTGGTGGCCGAAGACCGGCATGGAGTCCAACCTAAAATGCACCGCGGTTCTTATTTGTCCTACGATGCTTTCAGAGGGCACAGAGCACATCTGCGTGTCACTCGCGCCCTCGTCTGCACCAGCCCGGCGGACACCACCTGCCTCTCCCTCCAGGCGAGGGACCGAGGTGAGGGCCGCAAGACTGCGCGTGCCTACCTGGGGCTGCGCTCCCGCGGGGGCCGGGGCGGCTTCGGGGGCCGGCTCTTTCTCGTTTGCTGACGCCTTCTTCAACTTTTTGTTCTTTTTCTCTGTCACTTCGGTAACTTTTCTCTTCTGCTTCGCCATCCTGCGACAGAAAGTAAATTGCTAAATACACAGGAAACGCGAGGTCCAAGGCCATATGATGTTCTCGTGTTCTCTGAGCGAAATACGAAGGTATTTCAGAAAATACAGAAATTATAGAAAAGGTAAAAGAAAGGCAAATCTCCTGGCTTCGTCGCGTCCAGACGAGCAATGTGACATCCTGGCGGACCTCCTTCCTGTCCCGAGTGCTTCTGCACGTGTAGTCTGCGCTTCTAACTACATGCGGACACTGAGCTTTTTACGATGAAGAGAAATGTCATTTCTGACGACGGTATCAAAATTTCCCCAAAGTGAAAATTACGAACATTTGCCTATTCCCTAATTACTGGGTATCTTGGATTATTTTCATTTCCTGCTACTATGGACTAACTTGTACTTCCCCACCAACTAGGGAGGCTGCGCGTGACGGTCACGCGCCATGTCACTAGGGCATCAGTGGGCCACACAGGAGTCTGCAGTGACGTCCTGGGGCTGTGGCTACAGCAGGGCTGGGGCCGTGTGGAAGGGTGGACACGCAGCCCCAGACACCAGGCGGAACCGATTACAGCCACTGTCACTGGCACGGTGGTACTCAACTGCGCTTGCAAGAACAGGAAAATCCACAACCCCAACACCTGTCTCCTTCGTGGGGCCATGTGACAGGGGGACCAGAGAAGTGGCTGCGGTGGAGAGCCTTTCCGGCTCTGAGGGGACAGCTGTGGCGAACAGCCCTGATCTCAGGAGCGCCCCTTCTGCTGGGAAAGACACACCTGTTACTGGAGTGAATGAGTAAACACCTTACACAGAGATGAGCGATACTAAGAAAACAAAACAGAGTGAAGTGAGCAGGTGGCTGGGGAGGCAAGGACACGCGGACAGTGTCAGGGCCTCTGAGAGAGCCGCGAAGGGCCGGGGTAGCGGCCACGTGAAGAGCTAGGGACACACACACACGCCGCGGAAGGAACGGCGGGTGCAAAGGCCCTGGGCCACAGAATGTCCTGAGGAGCGAGGGGGCAGGTGAAGGACAAAGGCCCGCCGAAGGTGTGCAAAGGCCGGGGTGTGTCCCGAACACGTCCTCTCGCTCAAGTGTCCTTCTCACCGTAGACGGACTCGCCGAGACATAAACTCCCCAAAACTGTTTCCATAGGGACAGAAGGGAAAATTACACCAAGGTGTCAGCTGGTGGGATGAAGCATGCGTACACCTGTCACCCAGCAGTCCCACTCCAGATGCACTTCCATGGATATCGTCACTTGTCGGTCCCCACCTGCCGAGTGCTGACCCTGTGCCAAGAGCTGCTGGTCCAGCTCTAGGCTGGACCGGGCAGTCCAGAAACCCGCAGCTCACACTCTAACGGGGTAAACATCCTATAGCAGGAAGTAACTGCTGTGCACAAAAGGAAAGGATGATGGGAACGGTGACGTGAACAAGGGCGGCCACAATGACACGGGCCCAGAAGCGCCGGCGCCGAGAGCCCACACCGGGCTCTAAATACCTCTCTCTAAAAAGGAGCCAGAGCCGCCTCAGATGCCGGGTCCGGAGCCAGGAAAGCGAGAGGCGAGCCTGGGATGAAGAGCTGCCCAAAACCAAGGAAGCCACTGCCAAGGCCGCAGAGCCAGCACGAAGCCCTCCCTCTGTCCCGCCTGGAGCTGTGACCAGCGACGGCACACTGAAGAGTATCGCTGCCGAGGACTCAGAAAATTCCAAGCTCACATCTTTTAATTAAGCCTTGTCTAAAAGAAGTGCCAAAGCCAAAGGCTACGAATTTCAACGAACAGGATAATAAGAAATCTTGAAAGAAGGAGATGCTGTTGACACAGGGGCTTTGAAAAGACAAAGAACTCTGCCGGCCAATTACCTTGTTGGAGAAATAAGAAAAGTTTGACAAATATTTACATACCAGTTACCATAAAAGTTAAGTTAAAATCTATATTCGCTCTACAAATTATCATGAAAAAGTTTAATCACTAGGTCTATTTGCTAAAGGGGGTGGGGCGACTTTTCCAGATTATAAAAAGGTTTCTTTTAATAATTCCAAGAGATGGTGACTCATAACTTTGAGACAATGTTTGTATAGAGAATGACATTTCCTTAACATTTATGGTCAATTGATTATCGACAAGGGAGCCAAGACCATTCCATGGGAAAGGACAGTTTTTTCAACAAATGATCCTAGGACAGCTGGATGTCCCCGTGCAAAAGAAGGAAGTTGGAGCCCTGCCTCATACCGTACATGAAAACTTAACTCGAAAAGGATCAAAAACCTAAACCATGAAAGTCTTAGAAGAAAGCACAGAAGTAGGTCTTCATGGCCTCGTATCAGACAACGGTTTCTTAGCTCTGACACCAAAAATGTATACAGCAAGAGAAAAAAACAGGTACATTTGACTCGTTCAAATTAAAAATGTTTGTGCTGCAAATGATGTCAGCAAGAAAGTAAAAGGACACTCTACAGAAATGGAGAAACCACCTGCAAGGCACACGTCCGACAAGACTTCTGTGCAGTTGTACGATGAACTCTTCAGCTCGACACAAGCCAAACGACCCCATTTAAAGAGATCTGAATAGACATTTCTCCAAAGAAGATACACAAATGGCCAAGAAGCACATGAAAAGATGCGCGACATCATTCGTCACTAACGAAGTGCAAATCAAATGACAAAGCACTTCACACCCCTAGGATGGCTATCATCAAAGACACGTGATAATACTAAATATGGGCGAGGATGCGGAGAAACCGGAGCCCTCGTTCACTGCTGGTGGGATGGAAAGCGGAAAAGTCTGGCGGTTTCTCCAGGAGCTAAACTCAGTTTGTGACCCAGCAGTTCCACTACGAGATGTTTACTCAAGAAAACTAGCAACAGAGATGTTTACCCAAGAAAACGAGCAACACCTGCACACAGAATGTTCGCAACAGCTTTGGTCACAATGTCCAAAAGGTGGCAGCATAGAAACAATCTATACACCCATCGCGTGTGGCCTCTCCATGCCATGGGATGGCCTTTGGCCATATGAGTAAGTGCTCGAAACACCGCAGAGAGCGAAAAGACAGAGTCTATGCCACACGACCCTCGTTCTGTAAGAAAAATTCTATACAAATGTGCACAAGGGAAAAAACTAGATTCTGGACGTACATTAAAATGTTAACGTTTTAGGGGGTAGAATTATAAGAATGTTCATTTTTTCCCTTTATACTTTTCTGTAATTTCTACAAGAAAAACACTTAGTTTAAGATACCAGCTCGAAAGTGTTCAGTGAAGCGAACAAATCACTTCGTCAGCACGAAGCTGAGAAGCCCACCAGGCAGACGTGAGAAGACCGCTACCAGTCTGGCTGGGCCCGGTTAGGACAGGCCAGCTCCACAGGCCAAGGCTGCCAGGGGTCCAAGGCTGAAAACTAACTCCACAGGACCTTAAAGAAATAAATCAGCCTAAAGGAAAAAAGTAATTTTTTAAATCTGAAAACAGCACCCGTGGCCCCAGACGTCCCGTCACCCTGCGCATCTAAGTTACTTCTGATGTCCTGGCAGCTTGTAGGGAAGGGCACCACCCGACTCACTGGGCAAAGCCCCCTGGAGGAGGGTCTAGGCCCTCACAGTCCACGACCCTCTAGCAAAGCAGTCCAAGGGTCCAGGAGTGAGTGCAGGCTCCGTCCCCTCTGACCCAGGACTGTACCCCGTTCTCGCCCGTCCACTTAGAACAATGGCCTCCGGCCTCTGTTACTTGACCCTGCTCTCTTCCCGCCCGCGGCCAACTCTAAGCCCGGCCATGGCAACACCACCAAGCTCCCCGCCCAGCAAGCCCACCTCCCATCTTCCCAGCTCACGGCCTTTTGGCACCGTGGGGTCCGATCGTCCTTCACTCACCAACACCTGCGATCCGCTGACCTTACATGTTTCAACGTCTCTCATCCGTCTCGAGTTTCACTTCCACGGCTTAATGTCCACGGGCCATGGTCATAATCTCACCCTTGCAAACACTCTCAGCTCCCTTCATGGCAGGTGCCTGGCAAGACCCCACCTCTAGCACCGGCTCCTGCGGGCTGCAAACCCAGGACCAGCCCTCGCCAGCCTCAGGGGCCCTCCGGTGCTGCCCAGTAATGCCACCACTTCCCTCAACGCCAGCCACTCACCCAGACGACCGGTCCGGTCTCTCACCTCGCCTCATCTCTCAAGCTCCAGCGTCACCTCCCCTCTCCTTTCTCGGCAGACGAGCTTACTCCTGATCACCGAACTTCCACAGCTTCCCACACCTGCCACCCTGCCGTCCTCCCTCCTTACACGGAAACCACACGCCTGTCAAGGCCAGTCCCGGTACGCTGGGTATCATCCCCACCCCCACCGCCTACTCAAGGACACTGCTCTAAACCAGCGTCCCCAACCTTTGTGGCACCGGGGACCCGCGCTCCTATGAGAATCTAGTGCCTGAGGCTCTGAGGTGGAGCCGAGGCGGTGATGCTGGCGTTGGGGAGCGGCTGCAGACACAGATGACACAGGGATGACACTTTGCTCGCAGTCTGCCGCCCCCCTCCTGCTGTGCGGCCCGGTTCCTAACAGGCCATAAACCCAAACCGGTCCTCGGCCTGGGGTTTGGGGATCCCTGCACTAAGCAATTCCCCACCCCTGCCTCATTTTTCCCTTCTACTGAATTGACCACAAGTTCCCATATCTTAAAAACTCTTTCGATTCCACAGACCCTTCACCCCGTCTCTGCCACCTGCTGCTGCAAAATGCATTCGCGCTGTCTCTAACTCCTCCCCTGCCCTCCTTCCCGCCCGCTCCCCTGCCCCCTCTCCCATCAGGCTTGCGCTCCAGCCCCTCTACCACACGTGTTCTTATCACGGTCACCAACCACAGCGTGTGCTAACAAGAAAGACCCCTCGCCACCACTAGGCCTCAGCCTGGCCTGTAATGACTTGAACAGAACACCAACATAGTTTCTACCTGGTCGAGGCCCCATCCTTATGATGGCCTTAATCCTCCTAAAAAGGTGCCTGCCTGAGGAAACTCAGGCCAGCCAAAAGCATCCAGCCAACACCTGAAGATAGGGGCCCGGCATCTCTAACAGCCTCGGCCTGACCCCCGGGCTCCCGGCCCCCGGCCCGTTTACAACACGGCACCCTGCGTGGCTTTTGAAACACCTAGGTCAGATTACGGCTCACCTGCTGGAACACCTCCCAGGATTTCCCGTTTCACTGGGAGAAAGTCAGGGTCCTCGCCACGGCCCGCAGGCCCCACGTGACCGCCGCCCCGCGCCTCTCCGCGGGCTCGCTGCGCCCCAGCCGCACCGCGCTCGCGTCTGGTTCCCGCGCACCCGCGCTCCTCCACCGGCGCGCTCGGCTAGCTCCCTCCGCGGCTCGCTCTCCGCCTCGCGTTCGCCCGCCGTTTCTCCCTGGCGCTCATCGCCATCGCTTTGATTCATTCCGTCCCTCCCCTCCGAACGCGAGTTCACCAGCCCTGTCCACGGCTGGCGCCCGGGGCCTGGACCTGCGGACGTGCAGGAGGACCCCACCCCCGGATGCCGTCGCGGCAAGGAGCGGTGGGGGCCACGCGAAGCGCCGTGACAGAAAGCCCGAGGCGGCCCGGGGCTCCCTCCCGGCC
>NW_006438871.1:799834-838062 GCF_000325575.1 Pteropus alecto
GGGGGCGGGGCCATACCCGGGCGCGGGCCAGTGGCGTCATCTCTGGGCGCCGCTGGTCGAGGAGAACCGCCGGTTGCCAGGTAACCCCACGCTTGTGCTGTTGTCTGGGTTCTGCTCAGTACCCTGGTTTCTGGCCGCGGGGCGGCTGTTCTGGGTCTGAGTGACCCCGGGCGCGGGATCCCTTAGACTTAAACGGATGGACGACGCCTGTCGGGATCCACGGGGATTCGTCTCAAACATAGTGATTTTATACAAATTACGAGTGCTGTAAACTGTATGATGTTTAAATGTCACCAACATCACACGTGTGCGAAGTTGTCCAATGCAGAAGCTGTACCCACGAGAATGTTGCAAAGTCAGATCAGTGGCTACCTCAGGTTGGAGGTGGGCTGAGCTTAACTGCCGTATCCGAGGAAAACCGGTAAAATTTACCATCGGGTGCGGCAGGTACATGAGTTATATCCTCGTTCGGTTCTTAGACACTTTGAGAATGGGAGGAAGGGAGGTAGCGTGTGTGGCCAACTTCTAAGGTGGGAACAGTGAAAGGGGTGGCAGCTGGACGGGAATGCGCGCTCCAGGAGACCCTTAGATGGGAGACAGCACAGCAAGCTAGTACTCTCTGGTTTCACCCTCCATGAAAAACTACCTTGTTCCTAATTGTGTGCTATTACAGACGCTCTAGAGCAAACATTCTGTCTTTCACGCACGTATATGAGTCTCTGTAAGGCACATATTTGGGTAGAATTTCTGGGCCACAGGTATAGCATGTCTGACTTCAATGACTATAGGAAAAACCATTCAAACTGCTCCTACTGGCTTCACGACTCTACTGGAAAAAAGTAGTTTTCATCCATACATAAGCTTAAATGGTATATGAAATAAAAATATATCTATTGATTTGCTTTTATCTTTAGCTCTGGTAATGTAGGAATAGGTGATTCAGATCAGCCTCCCATTTAGAACAGATTAAAAAGCTGATCAAAATATAATCGTTAAAAAATTATGATATCAGAGTATTAATTTGACAATGAACTATTATAGGTACCAATAAACACACACAAAAAGGAAGACTCAGAGGAGAAAGCCTTACATTTAGAGCCATTTTTCACTTAGGAGTCAGTCCATTCTGAAAGAGGCAGCTGCAAGGCTGAGAACTTGAACAGAAATTTTGACGGCTTTTAGGTCCAGTAAGGCTGATTCTTGTAAATGTCCCATTCTGGGTTGAAGTCCTGCAAGGCTACACTGAGGAGCATGTCCCTTGGTTGCCACTCTGGGCTTGCTGTCCTTTATGTCATCTCATCCACTGTGCCCCTGACAGTGAGGTGTAACGCCCTAGCCTCTGCTATTCCGAAATCTAATGTCCACACTTGACAGTGGGGCGCTCAGTCCTATGTCAGTGTCTCCTGCTGCACCCTGTCTGCAGAGGACAGCCACCACTGAGCTCAACAATGCTGAGGTCCCCTCAACAGCATGTCCCTTATCACTCCGGTGAAAGGGAGGTCCTTTGGGCCTTCCCAGGGAGCATAGTTAGAGATGGGTCCTCTGGTCTCTTGCAGTAAATGCGTTCTAACTTGCCCATGTCCCCATGCACCCAGGCACCTTCCCATATGCTCTAGCAAGGGGGTTCGGATATCTCCATCTACTTTCTGAAGGTCACTACCATGTCTAAGCCCCCCACAGTCACCTCAAGTCATAGGGAGAGGATACAGAAAACTAAAAATAGCTCTGAATGCTGAAAGGGCCTAGAAGCAACAACCTTCGGTAGCACTGAGCACTCCTCGCTCCCAAAGAGACCTTGGTTTCTAAACAGCACCCCCAGGAAAGTAAACCAGGGTTCCTGGGACAGACGGCCGACTGCAGGGCTGGGGCCAGGAAAGTACAGGATGAACCTGGAGCGTCTCCTTAGGCCAGTCAGGAAGGGCTAACGAGAGAAAAGATAGTGACGCAGAGATGATGCTGGGTCTTCGGCTTGCAAAAGAATAAAGTCAGGCCGCCCGCCTCACAGCTTTGCCAGCGTCGCATGCTGTCCATGTCTGGGTTTTTGCTGGTCTAACCGGAGAAACAGGAACTCCGTGTGGTTTTAATTTGTATCTCTCCTGACACGCGTGAGGTTGGACATCACTTTGTATCAGAGGGTCACTCTCGGATACGCTTACGTCTCAGTTCACATCCTTCACCCACCTCTCCATCCGATTTCTGATCTTTCCCCGCCAATGTTTCAATTCCTTACGTGTTAGAGACATCACCTGTATCTGTGACATATGCTGCAAATACGTCCTCAGTCACTCTCGGATACGCTTACGTCTCAGTTCACGTCCTTCACCCACCTCTCCATCCGGTTTCTGATCTTTCCCCGCCAATGTTTCAATTCCTTCCGTGTTAGAGACATCAACCTGTATCTGTGACATATGCTGCAAATACGTCCTCCCGGTTGTCCTGCCCTTTGACCCTGCGTCCGGGCTCCCTGCCATGCCAGCGCTCCCCAGGGCACTGCGAGCCCTTTGCTTCTTTGCGCCGCCTGGTGACTCACAGTGAGACAGCCTCTCCCAGGCCCCATTATACAGACTCACCCACGCTCCCTTCTAGTACTTATTTGGTTTTATTTTTCACATTCAGATTTCTGGTGTGAGTCCTTTTTCGTGTGGGACATAAGGTACACATCTAATTTTATCTTTTTCTAAATGGCTATCCAGTTGAACCCACACCAGTTCTTGGCCCCAGTGATTTGAGATGTGTCTTTCATCACATACTAAGTGTCCACAGCGCTCGGGTCTACTTCTGAACTTCGGGTCTGTTCTCCCAGTCCGCCTATCCGCGTGCAGCACGCCGCCGCCTGACACGGGGGTTCTCGGGGCGGGGGGGGGGCGCCCCTCCCAGCGCTTTCCTCAGCGTTTCCTTTGCTGTTCTTTCATGGTTACTGTTCCATATGAACTTGAGCATCGACTTGTCTAGTTCCAGAAAAGAGCTATCTTTTTTAGAACTCGATTGCTACAGTGACCTTTCGAATTTTTGTTTCTCCAGGGGACATTTATGTAGAACCAGAAAAGAGAAGCATTGGTACATTGATACTTTTTAACTGTGCCTTCTTCTCCTCTAAGATTGAGCCAAAGTAAAACTATCTACAAACGTAGCTTTAGTTTAATGCAGAATAAAAAAGAAGTCTCTGGAACATAAAACTATGCAGCTTCTCTGGCTGTTGGCATGGTTTTATTTTAAGACCATTTTAAAGGTCATTTTTGTCATATTTATTGCAAGAAAATCTTAGCTCTCAATGCAGTCTAAGGAGAACATCTCATCACGTAGATCAGGAGTGTGTAAATTCTACAAAAGTGGATTTTAGCAGAGCTCTCCCAAGCGTCCTAATGAAGGGAGAAACCGAAGGATGATCTACCCAAACAAAAGAAATTAAAAACAAACGGCAAACAAGTCCTTACAGACACTTAACTAAATCGCAGCCTAAACCTCCCCTCTTTGCTCTCTCTGCGAGATCTTGTCCAGCAAACCGTGATCACACGTGTTTATTCTTTCGGCAAAATAAAGCAGAGCAAATCGACATTGAGCAGGGAAAGCGCAAACCGACCAAAGAGACGGCCAGACCGATTTCTCTCCCACTACGTCCTCGAATGCGCCACCCTTCACATACATGGCATTAGTTCAGGTGTTGATGATCCTGATTCTCAGGCTTAAAACTTGGGAAAATGAGGCCTCCGCTGCTGACCTATTTCAGGGGCTCATTTCAGAGCCTGTCTTTCAAGTTTGGTCTTCGGCTTATTGCGAACAATGAATTTGGAAGGTTAACTAAAATATATTTTTAAAAAACCCCATCCCTCTTAACATGAATAATCTGGCGCCCCGACTCAGGGCTGATGGGCGGCTGTACCTGTTCTTCCTGCGACCCGGTACCAGGTTCTCCCCAGGAACTGACACTTGGGTCACCCTTCCCGACTCACAGGAAGGCCTTTGGGCGACATCTTGTGAGCACGTGTGATCCTGCAGCCACACACCAGCACGGCAGCAGTGAGCAGTGTTTCCCGGCTGTAGACTAGACACAGGACACAGAGAATGACAGTTGGCCGATGCCACCCAAGCCCAGGGTAGGAGAAGCAGACGAGCAGCCTCAGGAGCGAGAGGCGCCGCTTCACGTGGTGCCCGTCCCTTGCTCACTGTGGGTGGCTGGGGGGTTAAAATTGAAGCCTTGAGGCACCTGAGGACAAGTCTGACGCAGCCTGCAAGAGTAAATGGGCAGCTTGTGCACAGGCTCTCACTCCCCATCCCCACGTCGGCCACAGGGCCAAAAGCCCCTCAAAAGATACGCTGACACCTGCAGAGGTGACTTTGCACTCGCTCATCCTGCGGGGACTGGTGCTTCACACGCCGGGCAGCGACGCCCTGGGACAGAGTGGGCACACCGGGGTGCCGTGCCCGAGGGAGGCTTCAGGGGCTCAGTCTGAGAGTCCAGTGCTTGCAGGCTTCTCCCCCGGAGGAGATGCTCGATGGCCGGGGACATAGTAAACAAGACACAGGGCTTCCTACGGCATCTGCAGGCAGAGCAGCCTGCGTGGCCGGTCGTACCTGTGGCGGTCACTTGTACACAAATGAACTATGACCAACGGGCAGCTCCACCTGCCCACGTTCACTCAACAAATGGCTAAGACATGCCTTAATCCCATATTTTGCAACTCCAAAGCTCCCTGCACCACTTAGTGCTTCTTGAACATTCCACCGAAGCACCCCGGAAGCGAAGCAGAGCGAACCCCTTCCTACCCTGGACAGACGAAGACCCACGAAACGTACTGTCTTTTCTCAAAAATGAATGCCGACTTTTGACACTAAGAATTCTCCCAACTTTCTGCTAATATGAATATTTTGTGAAAATTGACATAATCCGTGAAAATTTGCAATGCACCGTGGCTTCCTCGTCCCTTGGCACTCTGCCACACACGAACTCCCGCCCCCGGCGAGCTGCTCGGTGGCACCCGTGCCAGCTGGCTCCCTCGGGTGGAATTCTTCAGATGAGCCCTTCTCGGGAAGATGCTCAGTTCAAAGCAAGGTGACACCATGTTTTCACCAGATTAGGAAAAAATTTAACCAAGAGAACACAGTGGAAGGAATGGGGGAACCGATGGTGAGGTCGGTGTGACTCTGGACGGCACTCAGCACCTTCTATCCAAATCACAATACACGTCCCCTGCAGGGCCAGCAATACAAACACTGGGAACCAGGGCCTAAGGACACCCCGGCAGCTGGCAGGGCCACCACCCAGCGCCCTGGAAGGCTGGCGAGCTCATGCTGGGTGCAGGGTGCTTACGGGGAGGCCAGAAGGCAGGTTCTAAGGCAGGTGGACCTGGACCTTGATGTCTGTAATCGACAGAAGCTTCTAGATGCAAACGACACTGTGCGGTGACTTAGCTCTGCACAGAGTGACGGGGGCGAGAGGGCTGCTCTTTCCTAACCTTTCACACCCTTTCAAGCTACGTGGCGCCACTCACACGGCACGCAGAGGAGCCTGCGTGCGCGGAGCCAGGGGAAGGCCCTCAGCGCGACACGCACATCCCGCCCGACCCCCGCCCAGCCCGGGGACTGAAGCAGGAGCAGGCTCTGGGGTGGCAGTTCTTCCTGGAAAATGAGGGGCTCTGACAGCCGGGGACACTGCCATCTGATGGATACAGTACAGTCTCTTATCTATTTCTAAAACTCCTAGTAGCCAATTAAAAAGAAAACGAACAGGTAAAATTAACTTTAATGTTTTATTTAATCAATCCTATACAAAATATCGATTTCAACATATAACATTTTTAACGAGATAGTTTTCTTTTTAAATTATTGGCATCATCTTCGAAGCCGAGTGTTTTAGATTCTCAACTTAAGATACATCTCAATTTGGACATTAATTTTCTTGAGAAAGGCCTGATCTGTATTTAGCTTTCGAAAAATTTACAGTTCAAAAAATAGACCCACATACCCAAGTTCCTAACGTACCTAAAAGTTTTCTAATAACAGAATCAAGTGAATAGTTTTTAAACTTAAATAAATACAACTACAAGGCCAGTCCCGCAGGTGGCTGGCTACAATTCTGTGACATACACGGCTAGTGACCGCCACAGCGGCTCGCACGGATACACAAAAGCGGTCTGCCCAGGTATGGTCCCCTGACCAGCAGCATCGGCATCTCCTGGGAATCCACTGGACATGCAGATTCTCAGGGTCTTCCCCAGACCCGCAGAATCAGAGGCTCTGGGGTGGGCTCTGCGCTGTGCCACATGCAGAAGCTCAAAGCCCCTGGCCCAGACCAGCCCCATGGACAGCGGCGCCGGAGCTTCAACCACCCGTGGGCAGAGTGGAAACTGAACGCGGCCCCTCTACGCACCACATTTCACGGCTATGACAGCAGGAGAGTCATCGCCCGGCTTTCTGTTCATCCAGGTCCGCCAAGACGTCTGGAATGTGTGGCGGGACAACTGGGGGTTAAGGCCGTGCCCCAGCTCAGATGGCCTTTTGTCCCCCCGTTTCCTGACACCCAGGGCCCAAGAAGCAAGAGCTCTCTCAACACGTGCCGAGGCCGCCAGTTTCAGTCTAGTGCTCGGAGTGAGTCGGTCGCAGAACTGCCCTCAGGGGATGGGGAAGGCGGGCAGGGGCCGCTTCTGGGCAAGGACCCTTAACAAGGTGGGCCTAAGTCCTGAGCTCAAGTGGCCACATCGCTACCGGAGCCACAGGATGAGGACAGAGTGCCATCAGCTGTCGGCTATTTAAGTGATGAAGCTTCTGGAAAACTGGGTCCTTGGCCGACTGAGCCCAGGGCAGAGCCGTCCCCCGATCTGGCACACTCAGATCCCCTGCTCTTTAACTCACTTTATTTGCGGTGTGGAGGGTGCATGGGGAGAATGTTAGAGTAGCTTAACCCACCTCAGAGTATTAATACCCTTCTGACTGTTTATTTCGCTGAAAGGATTTGCACATTTCATTGGCAGGGTTGGAAAGCGTTTCAGGCCTTCGCCATGAGGAGTATGAAAGCACCGGAGCACAAGCTGCCCGAGGAGCTAACACGCAAGCACAGGCCAACGCGCCGGCCTGAGCGGACAGCCACGTCATCTCTTTATTTTGGACCTAAAAGAGAACAAAAGGATATCTCATGTTTTAGGGTCGTCGTGACTAACCAGAAGTGCTTGGTCACATAAAAGATCCAAGCCAAACACAGCCCTTCAGCCAGAAAGTGTTACTGCTGGGTTATGCCTGGGCCGGAAGGAACCATGTTTGGAATCTGGGGTTCGGGAAAGCTGAAGTTCAAGTCCTGTACGTCCTCAGGACTAAGCTGTTCGTGTAAGTTCACGGAGCACTTAAGTTCTACAGTCAGCTGTTAACTGCACAACAGTGGCTTTTTGACATTCACCGCTAGGACACGTAACTGCCACATCCGATACAAAAACGACGGCCACACGTGCCATTCTAATACCTGAATCGCTGGGCCAGCCAGCTGGAAGAAAGAGTGGTCGGGGCGCTGGACGGCTTGGCTTCAGAGGCTCTCGCAGCTGACCACCTGCACAGAAAGGTGAGATCTCTTCAGTCGGCTCCTTCACAGCTCACAGAGAACGATCGGCAGGGGAGCAATCAAATGTAACTGAAAAGCCGCTTCCTGTTTTATTCAACAGCCACTTTAGGCAGATGTCTCTAAGGACTTGAGAAAGGTGCTTCTGGTTAATAACACTAATGAAAGGGTTAAACTGTGTGACCCCCATGCCTGAGGACATGGCCTTGTTCGAAGTAGGGTCCCTGCAGATGTGATTGGTTAAGACGAGCTCATGGTGGAGTGGGGCGGTCCCCAACTCAATATAACTCACGTCCTTAAAATAAAGGACGGTCATGGACTGCCACGTGACGAAGGCAGAGGTGGGGTGATGCGTCCACCAGTCCAGGAACGCCCAGGACTGCCAGCGCCACAGCAGCGAGGGACAGGCCTGGGCCAGCCCCGCCCCGAGCCCCCAGGAGGAGCAGCCCTGCGACGCTGTGACGCTATGACCTCGGATGTCAGCCTCCGACCCGGAGACGACGGGTTCCCACTGTCCCAGCCACCCAGTGGGCAGTACTTTGTTTTGGCGCCAGGAACCAACACAACTAGAATCCGACTTTAATTTAGAATCCGACTTTAATTTAGAGCGTATCCCTCCAAACTCCCACAGCACACGTCGAGGTCACAGAGAACAGGGCCTGGCGCTGCTCCGGCCCTGCCGTGGGGACTGTGCGTCAGGTCAGCACGCGGCGGCGCAGCCTGTTCTCACCCGGCTGTGCTGACGGCCCGGCTCCCGCGCTTGCAGCCGTGGTCCAGGGGGTGTCTGTGCTGAATACAGAAACTGCCGTGACACTGGTCACAAGCCACCTGCAGCATCTCTTTCTTCTTACAACCCGCTTTTGAGCACCGGTATGTAAAAATCTGAGAAGACAAAACTTACTTCAGTATCTCACTGGCTTCAACGAGCCCCCGCTTACGACGTCCCCAGCAAGACCCCTAACGCCCAAACCCGAAACAGTGCTCAGCCATGCGGGATGAAGAGGTCAAGGTCTCGCTCAGAGTCCTACCATCAGCTAAGGCGACGGATGCGAATTAAGGCGCAGGAAGGTCTGACGAGGGTAAATGCACAGGCAGCACAGCACATGAAGCTGGGGTTTTCTCAGTGGGAAAAAACCCCAGGGGAGTGGGCACTGGAGACAAGCACGCGGCATCACACGCAGTCCCAGAGGGCGGCGGGCCCTGGGGACGGCGGAGCTGGTCCCCCACCAGGGGCAAGGGGCGGAACTGCTACCTGTGGCCCACGAGTTAGGGGCCTCTGGGATATAAACTCCCGGGCCCTTCAGAGTCTGCAGGTGGGAAGGTCAGTGGAGAGGGCGGCTGTCCCGCAGCCGGGGACAGCCCTCGGGCAAGGCCAGGCGGGTGTGGCTGCCTGAGAGACCCGAGACTGTGCGACAGCACCGGGATGCGGGTGCCGGCAGAACACGGTGTCTGCTGCAGGGAGCAGCGCAGCCCTCCAGAAGGACAGAGGAGGACACCGGGTGAGGGGCTGGGCTGCGGGGAAGGACTTGGGTGGCTGAGAAGACCAAGGAGGACCGCGTCCTTCTGGGAGGAGGGCAGGGAGGTCCGGAGAGAGCATCCGGACAGCCCGGGCGCCAGAAGACAGGGGCAGGAGGGGCTGCGGGAGCGGCCCGCACAGGGCTGGCGCGGTGGCTAAGGCCTGCGGACCGCGCTGTCTCCACGGAGGCTGGAAGCGGAGCCGAGCTAACGGCCTCGCCTGTGTGCTCCCTAGTTGTGCTGCATTTAACGTGACACGTGAAGACGGCTGACCACTACCGCGCAAAGGTTCGTGATGAGAACTGAGAACTGAGGCTGAAGCCGGACGAGAGCTGCCCCGCCCCCACCCCGCCGAGGACCAGCTCTGCTACTCTGGAGCGTGGCAGAGAGGACAGTGGGGACGGGCGTCTCAAGCAGCAGCCGGCTGACGAAAACAACCCGAGTCAACCAGCAGGCCCCGGGGGAGGCGTGAGGCTGGAAACTGCCGCCCCGGGGGAGAGGACAGTTCAGCCCAGGCTCCGGAGGCCTCTGCTTAAGGGTGGAGACCTGACCCAGGTACTGGCTCTGACTTCTCCTGAAACCATGAAAATGACAGAAGAGGTTTTCTGAAAAGAGATAAACCCCTGAGGGCGAAGAGTAAAATGACAACCACCACGTGTTTCAGATTTTAGGGAAAAAAGCACACGAACCGGCAGCAAGGCATTCGGCGGATATGAGGAAGCCAGGTACGAGCTGGCAGGGGAGCTCAAGAGAAGACCTTACTTACGAAATGAAGCCCCCCAAAATCAGAAAATGGCAGAGCCGGAAGCTCAGGTGATGTGGGACCACGACAGGAGAAATGGCTGTGACCCGCACACCCTGCCCAAGGCCGGCAGCAGACTTGTGCTCTGCAGAGGCCCAGAGAGGCTGCCGGCCTAGGGGAGTGTGGCAGCGGCCGGGAGCCAGGGCAGAGGTGGGAGGGGGCCTGCGAGGACGCGAGGCGTTCGCCCCAGTGGAGACCTGACTGCAGACACCGGCGCGAAGCCCTGAGAGAAAGGACGCTCCTGCAGGCAGCCCAGCAAGCACAAGCAGAGAATCGATGTATCTGCCATTCTCCCCCCAGGAACAAAGCGGATGGTACGCCCCCCCCCAAAAAAAAGGAATAAACAAAGAAAACACAGGACACAGGAAACCAGGGGCCCAACGCAAGGGAGGTGCAGGGAACTGGGACCACCCACCCAAAAGCACACTCCACATCTGCTGGGAGGGTGGGGGATGGGAAGCGGATGTGTAAGTGTCGGGATGGAGGCAGCAGCTCAATGCTCAGCTCATTCTGTGGTAAACAGATAATGCCCAGAATGAAAGCGTGGACAAGACAAACTCATGACAATCGTGCACTTGGAGAAAAAGGAGACACCCCAAATGAACCCAACTGGCTGAGAGTCGAAAGCAGCTGTTGTGGGGAGCAGGGGCCTGCTGTCTTCCTAATATGCTGTACCCCAAATGCACAGACCTCCGATACAAATACCAGCACTAGCTACCAAGAACACCGCCTGCTTGCGTTTCATCTTTTTACATTTCCCTAGGAGGTGCTCAGGAGAAAAGCACATACTAGCAGAATGCTTCCCGAAAACCACAATTAACTCTCCATCTTGGGAGAAAAAGTGTCAAATTCCCATAAAGAAAACAAATCCTAACGTAGACCCAAATACTTAGAGACTTTGATTACATAACTGTAAAAACCCGTGCCATCCACAACACAGAAGACGCTAAGATATCATTAGAGCTTTTTGTTTTGCACAGAAACTATTAGGACCAATCTTCTGTTAGATAAGCCTCTCCCCGCCACACCCCTTTTCCCCTGACGGAAACCCATCAGACCCGAGAGCTGACAATGAACTTGCCCTTACCTTCTCTCTCTTCCCAGGATGGTATTTACAGTCTCTATCGATGTGCTCACCAACCACTGCATCTGGTATCTCTCCCTTCCTTATTGGAATTGGGCTGTTACAAAGTGGGCATACTGGGACCTGAACATCCTAGAAACAATGGATATAAGATGATATTCCAGGTCCAGACAATCAAGTCACAAAAGAAAAAGGTACGACGGTACAGTGCACTTCACAGCAGGCACTGATCTCTGGCCACTCCGAGAAGGTGCTGCTGTTTCATGGATTAACAGTAAGGCACCCAGAACCTGAGGATCGGGTTGCCTCATGTGGACTCTAATGGGACTTAAACATAACGAACTGTTAACCACCTGCAGAAATGACCCTCAGCCAGGAAAAGGCAGCCAGGAAGGAAGCTGGTGAAACCCATCCGACGGTGTCCGGAGAGGGCCGTCTGCCCAGCACCATCAGGTGAGCGGCGGACCTGCCCAAACACCTGCAGAGTGGAGATGACCGAAGAAAGCGCTACCCATAATCCTCCAGCTCCCTTCGACTGCCAAGAGCCTTTCTGACCCTTCTGCAGCTTCCGCCCACAGGGAGGCTCACTCGTCAGCTGACAAGGGCACACAGCCAGGCTGAGCTCTCGGGGACATTGAGATCGTCCAAGCCCAAGCCCCAAGGGCTTTGGAGGGGACAACGGAGTGCCCAGCAGCTGAATGCCCAGCACGGTTAAGACAGCCTCTGAGCCAGGCAGGAGCTGAAGACACGTCAGAACACTGATGTGACAACTATATCCGGACAGGTGACAGGTAATCGCAGAATCATAGAGGCCTGGTATCTGGGGGCTGAAGTGGAAAGTCACCCCGGAGTGCTCCTTCAGTTGGTTAAGTCTGCCAAAAAGCATTGCTAAATGACCTCTAGGCAGACTCTCCCTGTCAAGGGACGTGGGGAGGTCACGTCAACAAATAAACCGGACAAGTTGGCCTAGTCATCAGTGCCTGGCAATTATGAGTAACGTGTGTGAGTCATCCTTTCCTGCCCCCGTGATGACCTAGAAAACACTGGAGGGCAGACCCCAGGCAAACACTGGTCAAAGCACTTAACGCTAAGCCATTCACACTTCCCACTGCCGTGACTGAAGCAGCAGAGTGCTGACGCGGAGCTCACTAGAATAATCTCCGAGCCCCCTTGAAGCATAGGCTGGGAGCCGCCTGCGAAGTCCGTAACAGTCTTACACCTCTGGGCTGTGCGAGTCAGTTTTCTGAAAGTCATCTTCCAGCTTCCATCCTGCACTGTTTGAACCACTTAAATATGACATTTAGGGTACAAACTTACCCAATAAGTAGCCATTTTAATAGCTTCCCAATTAGATTGCACATCAAGTATTAAACCCTTTCTTGCACACCAAGCAGACACAGCTATGTGTTTCCCTGAATAAAAGGAACTAAGTATTTTAACATGTAAAGTAAGCTGTGAAGGTTTGAACACAGCAATCATTTGACTCCCTGAGTCCCTAAAAATAAAATCTGTTTATTTATTAAGAGCTGTGCTGTCCAGAACCTCCTGCGATGGTGGATATGCCCCGTATCCACACTGTGTGATACGGTACTGACCATCACATGTGATTACGAGCACTTGTAATGTGACCAGGTGGCTGAGAAACTGAGTAAGTTTACTCAGTTTTAATTGTTATTAGCTACATGCAGCTAGTATTTTGGAAAACACAGCTTTAGAGTGAAAATCAGAGTTTTTTGAGTAAAGTATGATTCATTACCTTCTTGAATGCAAAGGGACATTTATGGGCAGCACAGGCAAAATGATCTTTACAGAAAGCTTGTTCACAGACATCACATTTAAATGGAAGAAAATCTAAAACAAAAACAAAAAAGTAAAGTTTTTTTTAAAAGACTACAACAAGAAAATTCTAGATCATGTCCAACAGGTATTTACCTACACGAAGTTCTTTATGCCCATCAAACACATCTTAGAGGTATCACGTATGAGAAAAAAAATTGTAGGTCATGAATCTCACAAGGCCAGCAACAGTGAAGAATCCACAAAGCTATCTCTTCAAAGGTGATTCCATCTCATGTGGTGTCACAAGTTATTTAAGTAGCACACTTTTATCACTTGGCCCTATCAACTAATCTAATAGCCAGTTCTCCCCCCACCCCCCGCCCAAAAGAGCCAACAAAATCCCCATTTTCTCTTCAGATTCTCTTGAGAGTACTTACCTAGCTGCTTGCAAGTTTGTTCTGAACAATGCTTCCCCAAATCAGGGAACTCCATTTTGAGACAGTGTCCAAAACGCAGATGGCAGAGTGCGATATCACCTACAAGAATTGGACTAGTTAGGAGGAAAGCATTGACAGCCCTAATTTCAGTCACCGAGATTCAGAATTTACAGCTAAAGAAAGTAAACAAACATGTTCTGTAAAGAGCATTAAACGTCCAAGTTATCCTGGGCCCCTGCGGGGGACTAAAGCGTCACAAATTCTTATCTTTCAGCAAAAAGAAAATGGGAGTCAGCACAAGTGCCGGCTCATTTGGAATCAACCCCATTGAGATGGACTGTTTTTCAATCCTTTTGATTCCTAATTTATGAAGTTCTCCCTGAATCCCGATTTTCATTAAACCAAATTTTGACTCATGTTGACCATTTACACAGCTGCCTGTGAAAGCTGCAGCCTCGGTGAAGTTTAAGTCACAATTTCATCTACTCGATATACTTGTTGACACAAACAAAACTGTTACCAGGTGCTAAATTGCATTAGTTGGCTACACTATCCCTAAGAGATTCAACTCTATCTCTCACTGCACTCTTTAACTCCCTTATGCATTGAGTTTTGCTGGGAACTTATTCCTTAACGACAATCACACTGGAGTTGATCAGGGAGAAAGCAAGCTGTTAACTCACCGTGGAAAACAGGCAGACGACTGGCGGCGCTACTGCACTTGAGAGAAAACTAAGGTCCACAGCACAAACACAAGGTCCCTCCTCATGACCTGGTATCCACCAAACCTCTCGAAATTTTGTACCTCCCATAGTTTAATAATTCCCGAGGGCCTTTTAAGCCCTTCCCATCAGCCCTCTCCAGTCCAGGGAGGGCCTCCATTGCTGTCCCCTAAGCGTGGAAAACTCTGGCCTCAGCTAACACGTACTCATCCCCTCGCCCTGCTTTGGTGTCGCTTCCTCAAAAGGGCCTTTGCTACCACCCCCACCGCGCCCCGCCTAGGCCACAGAGCCTCTACTCTTAAAGGAGTCGGTAATTCCTTTCCCTGCCCCCGCTCAGTCGATTTCCAACTGCACAACCATCCTTTACGATCAGCTCCGCGGAGTGCAGGGACCACGTCGGGTTTGCCCACCGCTATATCACACGCGCGTGACACCGAGGTGTTCCGAAATCTCTCCTTGGAGGGACTGACGAGAACCCGACCTCAGTCCTTGACACCACAGCAGCGGCGCTCCTAACCTTGGGTGGGTCTTTCTGCAAGGGCAGTAACGCGCTATCTGCTCACACAAGCCGGGGCTCGTGTGGCTGGCGGGGTTTACGACCGCGTCTGACCCCGGCACCGCGCTCCAAGATGCGTGCACCGGCCCCCGGCGCGCCCGCCAGCTCCGACCCTGGCCCCGGGGCAGGCTGCCGGCCGGGCCCCACCTCGCACCTGGCTCTCGTCGGAGGCCCGGGCAGCCGCGGAGGCGAGCGGAAGATGGCGGTGACGGGAAGCTGGTTCTCCCTTCCGTGGTCAGCGCGGCGGACAAGGCCGAAAGGACGAGGAAAACTGGACTCGAGCGGCGGCCGAGACCCGTCCGAGCCCACCGGCGAGCAGAGCATCGCGCCGCTCCGACTTCCCTGCCATTTATTCGCAGCCAACCGGTGTCAAAGGGCCACCGCTGCTGGGGCGTTCCCGGCGCTCCTCGATGACGTCATCGCCCGACAGGCCAATCCCATCCCGCTGCGGCCCGGCGTGCCTGGCGCGCCCTAAACGTCATCGGCAGGCCGGCCAATCCCGCCTCGCCAAGGCTCCCTCGGCCCGCCCACTCCTCGCTTCCCCGCCTCCCTTCTCCAACAATCTCGCCGCTTCTCGGAGCTGCCAAGTCACGGTGAGGCTGCTCTGCGCAGGCGCACTCGGCCCGCCCGGAGGCGCGGGAAAGCTGAGTCAGGGTGCGCGGCGGCCGTGTGGAGGGGCCTCGAGAGCCCCGCCGCAGGTGGATGCACCGCCGCAGGCTTCGGGCGGCGGAGCGGGCGCCGCGGGGAGGCCGCAGCGGAGTATGGAGCTGTCACGGCCTAAGCTGCGGGCCCCGTCCATTTATTACCCGCGCCCGGGAGGGTAAGCGAGGCTCGGGGGCGGCCTGGTCCGAGGGTCGCTGGGGTCCGAGGAGCGCCTAGCCGAGTCGTGCTGGCCCTTTTCCCAACCGGGACCCGAGGGGAGCGCGGGCCGCTCTGGAGAGTAAGAGAAAGCCCTTATTTCTAGAAAGAACGTGGGAATACTGAGCTAGTTCCCAGAGAGCCCCTGGCCTGGTGTTTGTCAAGTGATCAAGACTTAACCGTGTTTTGTGTCTGTTTCTGTTTCAAGATCCCTCATTTAGTGTATACTGTTCATTTGTTATCGAAACGGCCGGCAGCACTGTAATTCGTGCCTGAACTCTGCTTATCTGACATGAGTGTCTTCTCCATGATGTACATCGCAGCCTTCTTGGGCTCAGGAAACTGGACAGAACTTGAGCACCACCTTGGGGGCCATTTTAAACAGCCAAGCCATGAACAAAAAGCACACAAGTAAAACTGGCACCAAATAAGCGGCGAAAAGGACACTTCTTTACAGTATCAGAGCTGGAACAAGACGGCAGGCGTCATCTTGCTCGACCTCAGCTGGAAGTGTGTTCATCAGGCAACTCAGGGTTTCACCACTCTGCCCATGTCTGCAAAAGACCGCGAAAGCTCCACAAGTATTGATTTGGGAGTTACGAATAAATTTTAGCAAGTAGGCAGGTTCACGAGTGTGGCATCCACAAATGCAGATCGACTGTGCGCACCTGTGTGTGCTCATTTTCCTTAGTCTTTTTTCGAACCACTCGAGAGCATGCTCTGGACGTGATGTGATGCCCAGCACCCCCACACACTGTGTATTTCCCAAAAGCAGACACTCCTGCATAACCACCCTCCAGCCGTCCGCGTGGGGAAGTCACTATTGAAAAATATTAAGGGCCAATTCCCAGACCCCATTTAGATTATGCCAACTGTGTCAACAATGTTTATTTTTCCTTCCTGCTCCAGGATCTCATCCATAATCATGGTCACTCTCCTCTAAGCTAGGATAGGCCCTTGGTCACTCTGTCCCTAACTGTTTCAGTTTTTATTAAAGATTACAGACTTCATACATATAAGAAGGCAGGGTTCTTTGGAAAAGGCAGTAATGCTGGGAAAAATATAAAGCAATGGGGAAAGAGAAAGAACAAATATGAGCTGGATTGACTCCACGAGAGGAGTCACAGGCGTCTGCAGGTATGAGCAGGGCTGCTGAGGACAGGACCTTGTGGACATCGCTCAGAGTCCCCGGGAGTCGGAGTGGACTCGACGGCACATAACACAGGATGAGTCTCAGGGTCCACCAATGGTCCTTCAGGACCAGACCGGTTCGTGTTTCCTTGGTAGGAACACCACTGAATGGTGCTTATCGGGGACCCAAGATTGCTCCCCATCCCTACCACGGGGAATACTAATCCTGATTAGCCAGTCACATCGATGTCCACTCGTTTTCTCCACGTTTTTCATTCATAAGTTGATTGTATTTCGTGGGGAGCCATTCTGAGATTCCGCCGTTGTCTTGTTCTTCCCCAGCCCCTGCCTGAAAACCTTCGCCTTCGTCAGTGACTTTTCCCTGATTCACTGTGGCCACTGCCAAGCGGCGCTTTTTAAAATTTCCGTCATTTGTTCTCCATTTATTAGTTGGCATTCCGATACAAGGAAAAGATTGCCCTGCTCTGTTTACTTTGACTCGTGTTTGTATCAGTATGGACGCTTGGATGTCTGTTTTATTCGATGGATACTGTTCTGTTGCTATCGTTATCTGTTTCGAGGTTCAAATCGTCTGAGTTTGGTCAGTGTGAGCCCCATCCAGCTGGCTCCTGAGTTCTTCGGACATGCACCATCCCTCTGTCCCCTGCCTCCTGGCACAAGACGTTCCAGGCTCGTGTGCTCTTCCCGTGCCAGCGTGGGATCAGCCATTTCTCCCAGAGCGCTCTTTTCAGTGGGGGATGGGATTCAGAAACCAGAGTTTGAGTGTGTGGCGTGCTTATTGCTACCAGGGTGTAATCGCTTCTAGGCCCTCAGTAGACACAGACGCCACCGATGACGGGCTTCCTTAAATGTCCTCTGAGAACTGCCTTGCGGTCAGCGAGGAAGGACCTTGTCATGACTGCACGGGGGAAGTGCGGCAGAATTTGGAGCCTTAGCGAACCTCAGGAAGTCAACCTGGAGAGGCCACTGTGCGAGTCCAGTAACATGCTGACTCTCCATCAAGGGACCAGTGTTCTTCACTAGTAGGTCGCTTTTATGATCCTCATTCTACACGCGAGGAAGCTGAGGTGCAGAGGTGTTAAGAAGCATGCCCGAGAGGAGAGTCGGGGTCTAAACCCCGGCTCCGCGTCCACATTCTTGACTGTCCGCGGCTACGGCCGGCTGGCGGGGAGAGGGAGAGGCAGGCAGGGGCCAGCTCACGCACGAAAAGGTTTGAACTTAATATTGTGTGCAGAAGGGTCTTGCTGAAAAGTTTTAAGCATGACCTTGAGGGATAGGCAGGGAACAAAATTTATAATATACTTTACACAGCTGTACGAAAAAGAATTGTAACTTTCCCGGTTTTCTGAAGTTCAACTCACCTTCCCTTTGGAGCAGCCAGACTGCCATCGGCAGATGACTTCTTCTTTCTCACTGGGGTTTGTCCAGTCTGCTCTGCTGATTTCTTTTTTGTTCATCTCATGACCTCAGTCACTAGCTCAAATCTCGGTCATTTTAAGGCTTCTTCCTCCGAGTCCCCTTTCCCTGCTCTCCCAGTGGCGTTGGGTCCTGGAAGCTTGTACACCACATGGCAGCAGAGGGTCGAAGCTCTGGCTTCCATGCCAGCCAGTTCCCCTCTGGCCTCTGCAGGACTGAGCCCTGTCCCGCCTTTGGTCACGCGCTGGCATTTGCTGCTGGTGCCGTGGTTTCTGCCACGGCCTCTGATCGCGAGCTCGTGACATGCAGTGTAAGCCCGTCCTGACCGCAGGCTACATCTGTTTCAGAGACCCACTCGGCCTTCCGTGCCAGGGCGCTGGGGGTTTGGGGGCCCCCTAGAGCCTGCGGCTCTGGGGCAGCACCGCAGGTCCTGTCCGTGCCTGAGCACACCCCAGGTGCCCGCTATGCGCTCTGCCTGAGTTGGCGTGGGGAAGCCGTGCGCCTCCCGGAGGTGCAGATGGGAAGCAGGCGCGGACTCCTCTGCTTTCAAATGTTCATCCTCTCAAGTCCTACAGCTGGGGGTGGTAGGGGAGCGGCGGGCACGTTCTCGGGGACCCAGGCATCACCGTCGCCCAGGTGCCTTCCCTTTCGAAGCTCTCCAGACTTCTCCCCAGCCCCGGAGGTCATTTCCTTCCACGCCGAGGAATCTTCTCACACATCCTGCCTTTGGGTTTCTCGCCCTAGGGTAAATCTGAGCTCTGGTTCATGGTTCCTTTTTCTCTCTCTTCTCCCTCTTGGAAGCCTTGCTTTAAGCCTGTGGCTTGCTGTGAGCTCTTAAAAGTTTAGGTTTAAAACTCAAAACCGAGCGCTGACTTCTTTGGCCCAGGCAGACCCCTCTGCTCTCCCCTTGCAGGCAGCTGTGAACGTCGGTGGCCTCATGGCTGAGTCGCGATGGCGGGAAGCCCCTCAGTTACGCAGAGGAAACGCAGCGACGCTGTGGTCGCCGCACACGTGGCGCTTTAAAGCATTTGTTTGGCTGCAGGATGCGGAGGACAGACCGAGAGGCAGGAGCCAGGGGCGCAGGTGAGAGGCGCAGGGCCCCTGCCCGCCTTCAGGCTTTCCTCGCGGACGGGGCCGAGCGTGGGGTCCAGTCTTTCGGGGGCGGAGGGCCTTCTGGGACACATTTCCTCCCTGATAAAAAACAGACACCCGTTAGTACGTAGCCCTCTTCCAGAAGGTACTTTCGTGACGCTTAGAAATAGCCTTCTTGCTAACAGGAAGGGCTAAGGACCGAATCAAACGCTGCAGCAGAGAGAAAGGGGAAGACGCCGGGCTGTGGATGCTGACCGAGCGCCTCGCCTCTGGGCTTCTCGTGACGCAAGGTAACACGTATCCTCGTTGTCAAAGGCGTTTTTTGTTGTTTTCCTATTTGTAGCTAAAATCATTCTCACTAATAAGTGGGGAAAATTGCTTCCGTTTAGGATATATCAGCTGTGAGATCAAAGTTGGCGGATAAGCATGGGCGCATGGCTCTGGGCCTCCGGGAAAGAGGTCCGGCCTAGGGAAGTAGAGTCGGAACTCGTCGCCGTGAAGATGGCGAGTGCGGCCCGTCGACAGGATTGTCCGCGAGGGTCCCCCACAGAGAGGAGGGCCCAGGCCTGCCCGGCGAAGGCCACGCATGAGAAAGGGGACGGGCCCAGCTGACTGCACAGCAGCCCGGTGCAGGGAGGATGCGTGGCACTATCGCAGGCCCAGGGCGCTCAGGGACGTTTGACTGCGTCAGCCCAGCTGTGTCCATGACGAGTTCCGAGGCCCGCTCCCAGCTGCGGCCCTGACCTTGGCAGCGGCCTTGCTGGGCCTGGGCGCTCACCCTCTCTGGGGCCCTCTCTTCTTACCGTTGAGCCCCGGGCCTGACTCAGCTCCTCCTGCAAGACCCCAGGTCTGCCCTGCGCTGCCACAGAAGCCCGGGCAGGGCTGGGGGACGCACTGCACCTTAAGTTGGCGACGAGCCAGCCTTGGCCTCTCCCAGTCGTCCCGCATCAGTAGCACCCAGCAGCCACCAACCTGTCCTTGTACGTACGGCCCACTCCTCCCAAATGCCCGAAACCGCAGCAGCTGACGAGTTCCTCCCACCGCGGTCCACCCACTTGACCCCTTAAAAGTTTGTTTTTAGTCAATAGATTTCGTTTTCTAAAACAGTTTCGGATTTGCAGAAAGCGTGAGCAGACGGCAGAGTTCCCAGATACCTGCTCTCCTCAGGCGCCATCTCCCCTGTTATTTGCCAACTTGCATTATTGTGATACATGTGTTACAATCGGTGAACCAATATTAATACATGTTATTAACTAAAATCCGCAGTTGCTATTAAAGTTCTCCCTGTGTTGTGCGGTATGGTTTCGGACAAATGTTTGGCGTCAGAACGGTTTCACTGCCCTGAGAATCCCCAGGCGTCACCTGTCCATCCTTCCGCCTGAGCCCTCGGCAGCCACTGACCCTTTCCTTGTCCTGAGTTTTGCCTTTTCCAGAATGTGCTATGCTTGGAGTCGTACAGCATGCAGCCTTTATAGATTAGCTTCTCTCACCTGGTATCATACATTTATGTCTCCATGTCTTTCGTGGCTGACGGCTCATTTCCTTTTATCACTGAGTGATATTCCATCATCTGGATGGACCACAGTCTATTTATCCATCACCTCCTGAAGGACGTCTGGGTTGCTTCTGAGTTCGGCGATCATGAGCATCGTTCCCGTAAACATTCGCGTGCAGGTTCCCGTGCGGCCATGTGCCCAGCCGGGGAAGTACACAGGAGCGCGCCCGCCAGGCCGTGCGTGAGGGCACAGGTAGCTTTGTGAGGAACCGCCAAGCTCTCCCGGGAGCGGCGAGGCGAGCTCCCACCGCGCTGCGTCTTCGCCGGCAGTTTTAAATTTTAGTGAAGTCTGACATCGACATTTTCTTTCAGAGATCACGTTTTCGGTGTCGTGTGTAAAACTCCTTCGCCAAACCCAGGGTCACCTAGATTTTCTCCTGTGTCGTCATCTAGAATTTTTGTTGTTTTGCATTTTACAGTTAGGTGATTTTAAGTTACGATCCATTTTGTGTTAGTTTGTATGAAAGGCGTAAAGTCTGTCTCGATTCATATTCTTTTGGATGTGGATGTCTAAGTGTTCCGGCACTATTTGTTGAAAACACTCTTAATCCCCCAATGAATCGCACTTGCTCCTTTGTCACAGAGCAGTGGGCTGTGTGTGTGCGGGTCTGCGTGCGGCTCTGCGTGTATGCGGCTCTGCGTGCTGGTCTCCATCTGTGCAGGTCTGCATGTGGGTCTGCGTGTATACGGTCTGCGTGTGTGCAGCTCTGCATGTGGGTCTGCATGTGTGCAGCTCTGCGTGCGGCTCTGCATGTGTGCGGCTTTGTGTGTGGGTCTGTGTGTGTGTGGGTCTGTGCGGGTCTGTGTGTTGTGGGTCTGCATGTGTGTGGGTCTGCGTGTGGGTCTGCTTGTGTGCGGCTCTGCGTGTGTGCGGCTCTGCGTGTGGGTCTGCGTGTGTGTGGGTCTGTGTGCGGGTCTGCGTGTTGTGGGTCTGCATGTGTGTGGGGCTGCGTGTGTGCGGCTCTGCATGTGTGCGGCTCTGCGTGTGGGTCTGTGTGCGGGTCTGTGTGTGTGCGGCTCTGCATGAGGCTCTTCGTGTGTGCGGGTCTGCGTGTGGGTCTGCGTGTGTGTGGGTCTGTGTGCGGGTCTGCGTGTTGTGGGTCTGCATGTGTGTGGGGCTGCGTGTGTGCGGCTCTGCATGTGTGCGGCTCTGCGTGTGGGTCTGTGTGCGGGTCTGTGTGTGTGCGGCTCTGCATGAGGCTCTTCGTGTGTGCGGGTCTGCGTGTGGGTCTGCGTGTGTGTGGGTCTGTGTGCGGGTCTGCGTGTTGTGGGTCTGCATGTGTGTGGGGCTGCGTGTGTGCGGCTCTGCATGTGTGCGGCTCTGCGTGTGGGTCTGTGTGCGGGTCTGTGTGTGTGCGGCTCTGCATGAGGCTCTTCGTGTGTGCGGGTCTGCGTGTGGGTCTGCGTGTGTGTGGGTCTGTGTGCAGGTCTGCGTGTGTGCGGGTCTGCGTGCGTGTGGGTCTGCGGGTCTGCGTGTATGCGGGTCTGTGCGGGTCTGCGTGTGTGCGGGTCTGTGTGTGGCTCTGCGTGTGTGTGGCTCTGCGTGTGTGCGGGTCTGCATGTGGGTCTGCGTGTGTGCGGCTCTGCGTGTGTGTGGCTCTGCGTGCAGCCCTGTGTGCGGGCTTCTGTTCTCGTCTCACCGGCCTACGTGCGTGCGGGTCTGCGTGTGGGTCTGCGTGTGTGCGGCTCTGTGTGCAGCTCTGTGTGCGGGCTTCTGTTCTCGTCTCACCGGCCTGTGTGTCTGTTCTTTGGCTAATGCTGCACCGTGTGCCTGGCCATGGCAAGTTTTGAAGTCAGAGGGCATTGAAGCCTTAACGACGTCACACATCAGGGATGGTCAGAGCTCAGCCTGCAACCTCCCTGAAGAATCCTCCTTATCGGCCTCGCTGCCAGCGGGCAGGCGACCCGGCTCAGAGCTTCCGTTCTAAGTTTACTTCTGGGCTCGTGCTTGACGCCCACTGCCCTTCCCCAGAAACGGGCTCCAAGGCAAAGCGTTGAGCGCCGGGCTTACTGCGGGGTGCGCCCACGAGCAGCATGTGGGGGGGGCGCGGCATGCGGCAGCGCGGAGCTGAGGCGCCAGTAGCCGTGGCAGAGAGGAAGGGACGAGGCCATCGTGCGCTGCCTGCCGACTGGCCACTCCATGCAGCTGCCTCAAGTGACGTGGTCCCCTGCAGCCCCGGGCAGCCCTGGAGGGCGACACAGCCGAGGACACCTGACCTCAGAGGGTCCTGGACAGTGCACCGCGGTCCTTCGGACCTCGGCAGGAGCCACTGGTCAGGGAAGCCGTCTCCATTTGTGGGCGAGGCCCAAGGCTGTGCGGTCACCCCAGCACCTCTCCCGAGGCCTTTCTCCACGCTCTGCAGGATGCTGACGGCGCAGAATTTAAAACCCATCTGTGATGTCAGGTATTAACCCAGCCCCCGGGACAGGACTGCAGCCCCTTGCTCCGAGGAGGAGTGGGCCGGGGGACAGAGGAGAGTTACCTGAAGGCCTCCTCTAGCTAAGCTGGTCCCAGCACCGGCACGTGCAGGCTGCCCGCCTTTCCAGTCAGGCTCGGTCATGTTGCCAGCCGTCAGATTGTCAGGAAAAGCTTAGAACTACTTAATCAAGCAAGGACAAAGGCTAGGAGACCAGCTGCCCATCCGTCAATATTAATAGAAGCAAGGATTAGAAATTAGTCAGGGCTTAACTGATATTTTTAGAATTCCACTTGAAAAGGATAAGGATTCTAAAAACAGGAGAGTGGTGGATGCTGTATAAGTCAGTGAAGGATCATAGTTAGCTTCGTGTTCTTTGTAAAGAAACTCTTACTGTTAGAAATGATGTGGGAGGATTTGGATATAAAATTGCTTGAAAAGCGGAATTTGATCTGAGACAGGCAGCCTAGATCAATGAGAGGAAACACGCCCACGAGTCGTGTTGAAGATTTTCAGAGATGTGTACGACGATGTGAACGCTCGGTGCAGCCTGCATCTGCCAAGAGCTCGATAGCGCGCGACTTAAAGACTCGTTCCGAACGTGGGAAGTGGGCAGACGAGCGGAGAAAGGCCGCATTGCCCAGGCGCCGCCTCTTCGTGCGGCATCCGTGCCAGCTCCACTGGCGGCGACGTGAGACCGATTCATTCCTCGTCCCCGACGCCACGCGGGGAGCCCGGCACAGAGCGGGGGCTCGTCCGTTCGTTCACACGGGCCCGAGCACACGGATTAATCTCGTTTCGCCGGTACCGGTTCGAACGGGAAGTCTAAGCAGTAAGGAGTGAGTGCTTCGCGCCGCTGAAACGATTCGCCTTACCCTCCGTTTCAATGGGAAGAGTAAGGACTTCTTCCCGTGACGGATAAGCAGCTTCGCAGAGTCCTCGTTGAAGGCTCAGCCCGAGGATCAGGTCCTCTGGAGAGACAGCTGGCGGATGTCCCCTGGGCACACGGAGCCACTGGTGGCTGATGGGAACCTCCAGTCGGGAGCGTGTGAGGATCCCGGGGAGCGGGCGAGGCGGAAGGAGGCGGGGCTGCGGTGCCGTGGGCACACGGGGACCGCCGCTCGTTATCTGTCAGGGTGCGGGACACTCGATGGGTGGTCGGGAGTCCCAAGTCGGGACCCGAGGGCAGCACTGCCAAGAAGACAGGCGTGGTGGGAGGTCCCCCGACCCGCGCATCCAGTGCTCCGTGGCTCCTGGTGGGGGGCGTGGGCCCAGGGGCAGACCCAGCTCTCCCAGTGAGCATGGGCAGGCGGCCCGGCTGTCATGAGTGGAGGGCCCCAGAAGAGATGAGTGTCGCCCGAGTGAGCCACGATCAGAACCAGAGAAGAATGTCCCCTTGACAAACTCCGTGTAGGACCGTCCCGGAAGCCCTCGCTAGCGCCACGGGACGAGAAAAGGCGACGCAAGCAGAACAGCCGCCTTTGCTTACGGAGGCGCCGCGGAGCTGCGGACTTGATCACGGTTAAGACGGGGAATTTCACGTTTCGTGCAGTTTATGATTTAAAAAAATAACCTACTTTCTCAATGAGCCCGACCTCCCTCGACTCCCTGTGCAGAATCTGCGCCCACAGCCCCCGCGGCCCTTCGATTTCGCCCCAGTGCCGCGCGCCGTTTCCCGAGCCACCTCTCTTTCCGATGAGCTCATGCACTGGATGTCGTCCCACTACGATGCGGGGACAGAGCTGGTCGTTTCGTTCCTGTCCCCAGCCCATCGAACACACTCACACATAGAAACGTTCAATAGATAGTTGTTTACAAAAACAACTGTGTCACGTACTACGCAGTCCACCTGTTTAAAGTACACGATTCAGTGATTTTAGTGTATTCAGCCATCACCAGTATCTAATTCCAGAGCATTTGCATTATCTCGAAAAGAAAGCCCCTACTCACTCGCCATGTCCCCCTGCCCCCCAGCCCTAGGCAACCGCAGGTCGCCTCCCGTCCCCCTAGCGTCGTACAAGCAGGACCCCGGCTCCTCTCACGAGGCAGCTGTCGTCAGAGTCCGTCCATGTAGCGTTTCTCTCTCTCTCTCTCTCTCTCTCTCTCTCTCTCTCTCTCTTTGTCTGTCTGTCTCCCTCCCTCCCTCTCTCTCTCTCTCTCTCTCTCTCTCTCTCACCCACCTCACCTTCTCGCCATCATCTACCCAGATGGGCTTTCACCTTCGCTCACCTTCCCAGGCTCGGCCCCGCGGTACCCGGTGCCAGCGCGGGGCCACCCGGGGCCACAGCGCTGCTTCAGAAACAGGCGTCCATCCTGCGACGCTCAGTGAACCTCAGGGGTCACTCCTCATTCTCCGAGACTGTCCTCCCCAGTTGTCTTTTCCGAGGCTCGCTTTTCCGTTTTGATTCGCTCCTGGAAGGCGCTGGGGAACCAGATCCTAATCTAGCCGGCACACCTGGAAGTCAAACCCTCTTTACTCCTGCCACCAAGCGGTGAGAGGCAGGCATGACAGCCGTCCGCGCTGGGCAGACCAGCCCCCAGTGTGGCATGTGTGCCCAGGACGTTTCAAAGCCCAGGGCGGAGCTTCTGTGGACTGGTCAGAGGTCGTCTCAGCCACTTACGCAGCCACTTACAGAGGGGGCTGGTCATCAGAATTACCTGTGGATGTTTAGAAATAGATGCCAGGGCCCAGTCTCAGCCGCTGAATCAGAATCTCGGGGCTGCAGCTCAGGCTCTGTGCTTCCCACGCCTCGCTCGGCGGGTTGGGGACCGCCCCGCCACACTGCAAGCCCGGACGGGCGTGGGGCCGTGTGGTCCTCGCTCTGCACCGCCACGCCGGCTGCTGGCACGTTCCCGGCACACGGGAAGCACACAGATGTCCAGGAAATGACCAAAGGAATCGCCGGCTGGGTGAGTACGGTAAAGACCTTTACAACAGTTTTTGACTGAGATGAAATTCACGTAACATAAAATCCGGCACTTTAAAGAGAACGGTTCGGCGGCGTTTGGCACCTTCACGAAGTTGTGCGCCCACACCTCTGTCTGGTTCCAAGACATTGCCATCCCCACACCCGTTAGGAGCCGGTCCCCGTGCCCCACCTCCGCTGCCCCTGGCGACGCCTGATCCACTGTCTGTGTCCAGGGAGGTGCCAGTTCGGGACGTTTGGTGTGAGGGGCTCACGCGACGTGCCCTCCCTTTTGCATCTGGCTTCTCGCCGAGCACCCTGTTTTCCAGGCTCCTCCACGCTGTGGTGCACGTCAGCACCTCAGTCCTTTGGGTGGCTGAGTGACATCGCATCGCGTGGCTGGACCACGGCCGTTCATGCGTCGTCGATGGACGTGGGAAGCTGTTTTAATGTTGGCTGCTCGCAGCGTTCTCACGCAGGACCGCTCATGTCTCACGAGCCTGATGAAACTTGCCCTGCTCTTTCCAGGGTCCTTCGATTGAGACCACACGTGGCTTTTTTTGTGACACGGAGGAGCACGATTGCCTGATGTGAAGCTTACAGAAACACAGAAGTTAGCCCTAGATGTGTAGCTCCTGAGGGAGGTCTCGCACCTTCCAGAAAGCTCTGTTTGTTTGAAGCTTTTCCAGTTGCTTTGGTTTTAGCCTCAAACGCCCTGCTCTAGCTCAGGATCCTCCTCGAAGGGCTAAGCACCCACCTGGCCCGCGGTGTGGCCAGCGGGTTGGGGTACCACCTCTGCACCGCAGAGCCCGCCGCGCCCTGCGTGGCCTCAGCATTGCACGTCGAGTCTCCTGGGACAGCCTGGCAGGACCTTCGGGTCACAGTCACCACCCGCCCTCAGGCCTGTGATGGAGGGGACCCCCCGCCGGTTATTGCGTGCAGGCTTTTGAGCCGACACCCTGGCCCACAAACCCACGACCCTGATAAACAGAACATCACCAGGCAACCTGAGGGGGATTTCCGGAGACCCCGGCCGTCGCAGGGGATACAGAAAACGTTCACCTGCGCTTCCTCGTCTTTAGGGTCCCCGTGGGTGTGAGGTCCCCGAAACACACGACTGCTTGGAAATTAGGTATAAGTGATGCAGGGTGAAGTGTGCCCGTCTCAAATGTGCAGCTTAGTGGATTTCGACATGTGGACCCTGCCGTGTAATCCCGCCCCAGTCCTAGTAAGCATCTGAGGCCCAGGGTCTCCCCCAGGTCCCCAGGCCGTCGACGGCAGCCCCGGAAGAAGCCGTGGCTCTGCTGGCGCTGCCCGCCCTGGACCTCACGCACAGGCGCCATCACCAGGAGCCGTGGTGCCGTGCGGTATGCGCACGAGGCGCGTCTGCCTCGCCTCTGTCTCGCCTCTTGTGTGCCGGGCCCGTGTGTGAGGCGCAGCTGCGTGCCCATCCTCCGCCACAGTCCCCCGCTGCCGTGGAGCACGCCGCCGCCACTCGGTGTGCTGACGTTTGCCGAGGCGGGGCCCTCGGCAGCTCTGCTGGCCGGGGTAGTCACAGCCCTGCTGGTGCGCGCGGGGCGGGGGCAGGGAGGCGGCTCTGAGCGTGGGGCCTTGGGGCCTTGTGGCCTTGAGGCCTTGTGGCCTTGACTCTGCCCGTCCCACCTGCGGCCCCCAGCAGCGCAGCCTGGCTGAGAAGTGGCACCTGAGCCTGGGCGGCCAGTCTGCGAGCCGGGCGGGAACTCCAGGGGCCCCACAAGCCGGGGCAGTGGCAGTTGGCTTCTCAGGCCTGGGGTCAGCGGAGTCGGCTCAGATGCCCCCTGGCAGAGGTGGGCAGTGACACGTGGAATTGTAGTTGTGAAGCGGGCTGAGCCAGCAGCCACCGGAGGGCGGCAGAGGTCCTCGGGGACACTCGGAGAGGGCGGGGTCCCTGGGTCCCCGTCTGCCCCTCCCCGTGGGTCCCTCCCGCTGGCAGCCCTCCTCCGGAGCTGCCATGGCCTTGGCCCTGTCCCTCGATGAGAACGAAGTCTCCGGGGGCCTTCAAACCTTTGAGAACCAGCGAGGCCACACGGTCCCCGAGGCCACACGGTCCCCACGGCCACACGGTCCCCGGCGTCAGGCTCGCACCCTGGGGGACCCTCCTTTTGTTCTGACACTACACCTTTCAGACCGTCATTTCTTTCTTGAGAATCAGCCTCCGAAAATTAAGTCACCAAATTCCCAAGTAAACTGAAAAGCCATTTTTCTTGCAAACCTTTTACGAACACAATTTAATACAAGGATAAACTAATAAACTAAAGACCATATATTATGGCAGTAGCACAATAAAAAAACAAGCCAACATAAGAGACAAATGAGCAGCATTTTAGCCCAGGGAAAAGGGAAATAAAATAAAAATAAGGTGTAAGTTATATTCTGTGCGTAAATAACTCTAAAGAGAAATAATAAAGGTGACTTCTATAACTTTTAATGTATTTGGGGAGAGATTATTTAATTGCAGTAAAATAAGACATGATAAGCTTAGCTGAAGTTTTGCATGATGACTTAGTTTCTTAAAAAGACACAATAAGCGAGTATCATTTTATGAGATTTTGAAGATTCTGGGGGTGTACAGGATTTCTTCTCATTTGAGTGCCTCAGATTTCAACAGGGCGACTCTCGGTTGCCGGGGTGAGGGGCTTGCAGGAGGGGCGGGGGCGGCGGGGGCGGTAACACAGAAGGGCCCTTGTGCCGACGGAGGCTCTGCGTCCTGATGTGACGGGCACGCAAACCGGCGTGCGACAAAGCCTGGGTTTAAGTGCACGCGCACGCGTAGAACAGGAAACTGAGTGAGATGGGCGGACGCGTCACCGTCGCTGTGCCGGCACCGGCGTCAACGTGTCACTGCCCCGGCTGTGACGCCGCACTATAGTTTTGCAAGATGTAGTTCCGCAGTTTCTCAGGAGAAACTGAGAAAACGGGGCGTGGCGTCTCTCTGTGTGATTTCTTAGAATTGAACGTGTCTGCAATCATCTCACAATGAAAGTTTAATTTAAGGAAAACGGGAAAAACCTGCGTAGAGTCCAGGCTCTGGGCGCTACGCCCCGGCCGTCCCAGGTGAGGGGCTGGGAGTGAGTCCTTTGGTGCTCTTGGTGGCCCTGGGGCTCGGGTCCCGTGACACGGCCGTCCTGTGCGTGCACAGATGCAGGGGCGCCGCGCACTTGGCTGACGGCAGACCCCAGGCAGCATCTTCGCGTGCCCGCTAGCCCTGTCGGTGGCCGAGGCTGCCGTCACTTACCCCCGGATGTTTCTGGGGCTTCCTGCAGGGGCACCGTGCCGACCCTCAGCTTTGCCACTGCTGCGGTGCTGTGGCCGTGGCTCCTGATCCTTGGCTTCACGTTGTTGCATTTGAGTGTTCGGGGGGTGCCGTGTAGGTCAAGGGTCAGAGCGGTGTCCCTGCCTGACTGATGGGGGAGGGAGAGGAGAGGAGGAGGGGCCGAGGCTGCGCCGGTCACCAGTGCCAGGGGACACTCGAGGGTGCCGCTGGCGGAGCTCAGAGGATGTCCTGACTCTCCCAGGAGGCTCGCTCCTTGAGGGCGGCCTGTTTGCTTGGCATTCGAGGACGGAGCCGCAAAAATTCACATGGAGCACGAGGACGGGGACCCGCCTCCCACCGCCCAGGGAGCCCGTGCGGCCGCGCGCCGCGTGCGGAGGGCTGTGCGTGAGCGCCCTGCACCCCCCCACCCCGCCTTCGCTCTGCAAAGCGCAGCTCTCCGTGCCCAGACCGACAGGAACGACCGTTCCGTCTCGGTGACATCACACCTGACAGTGCCAGCAAGAGGTTGTGACTGCTGGTCTCAGAACCAGCTCGTCTGGGGGCGCCACGCGGCTCAGGGTTCCTGTTCTGCCCGCAGGCTCAGCGTCACGGAGAGTTGGCCCCGCACTTACGGCGTCCCTGCCACCGTGGAGGCCTCGTCGCGAGGGGCGCTCACTGCTACAGTCCTGCTCAGCGAGGTTTCGGGCCGAGACGGGCTCGTGTCCGTGAACGCCACCTGGGCTTTAAGTTACTTCCTAGCAGTGTTCTGGCACATTCGTCGAAACCGAAGACTCCGAGTGCCGAGCTTGATACGGCTCCTCCACACCGTCAGGAGAAGCCGTTGGACCTTTCGGTGGGGTCACGGCAGGTCAGCAGCGAACCCCTTCAGCCAGGAACCCCAAAGAAGGCACAGACAAGCACGGGGTGATCGCCCGCGGGAAGTCAGGACAAGTGGGGGCCAGGGCACCGCCGTCCCCTGACAGGCTCTTCTGTGACGTTTCCTGTGTTCACCTTGCGCGAATGTGACTTTGAAGAAAAGTACGGGAAAGATGCTTCCCACTCGGTCTGTGACGCACCCCCACCCTCGTCTGGCTCGCCGCTCCGACCCACACCTGCTTGTCCTCACCACCCCTCCCATTCTGTCCGCCAGTGTGTCCCATTGACAGTGTCCCAAACCCGCTGGCTGCCCTGCGACACCACTGTGACACCCTCGTCCCCGCCACCGTCCTCTCCCCCAGGCCTCCTCGCTGGACGTCCTGCGTCCCCTCTCACCCCGGTAAAGTCTTTCCGTATGGCGACCACCCCAGCCAGAAACGAGATCGCGTCACTTACCCGCTAAGAACGTCCTGATGCTTGTACCTCAGTCCGGATGGAGCAGGAAAGCGGCTGGACTCCCCGTGCGTGGCACCGTGGGCGGTGTTTGCGCAGAGGTCGGGCGGCCCAGCTGGCTCCCGGCGTCCACTGCCGCTTCGAGGCCCAGGGACCAGAGGAGGAAGCCGAGTGGCACCAGGATCCTCCCGATCCCTTCCCAGGGCCACCGCCACCCCGCACCTCGAGGGCACCCGCGTGGAGGCACCCAGCGAATGCGGGCCGGGCGGGCGGGCGGATCAGCCTTCCCACTTGGCATCTCCCTTCCCGTGTCCCACATCTGCTCAGAAGTGCTGACGGTGGCACTTCAGCTGCATCCTGCTTTCCTTAGGCAGTGGCCCTCCCCACCAGGATCCCTGCCTGGGGACTGTGTGGCCTCGAAGTCACAGCGTGGCCCTTGGTGGCAGACAGGCTGGGGCTCGGATCCTGACTCTGCCGCTGCCCAGCACGAGCCTGGTCTTCCGCTGCGTCAGCTGCGAACGGGCTGTGACGATGGCGGCTTCACAGGGCGTGTGAGGTCTCCGAGGACTCGCGTGTCCTGTCTCCGCTGGCACCGTCCTGCACACCGAGAACAACTGCGGGCTGGGCAGTGTCCACTTGTGCCGGGAGCGGCTGTCTCTGACGGGTGCCGCTGTGGTCCTGGCAGCACCCCGTGGGAACCACGGAGGCGCCGGAGCGTCTTCCATCCGACCCATCGGGGCCCCCGGCTGTGTGGAGCCGGTGCCGAGTGCTTCGGAGCCGGGTGCCATGGGGTGGCACTGTTTGCCAGCCGTTGGCCTCAGCATCTGCGCGCTGGCTGGAGGCAGGCCCTCCCAGCAACGGGGCTCGAGTGACCTTGCACTGGTCACTTTCAAATCACGTCGTTATGGGTGACCGCGTGATTCGGAAATTCTTCCAGCTGATTGGACGTGGACGGGATCATTTTGAAATCGCGTCTTGTCGTGTTCGCGGACACGTGGGTCTTCCCGAGGAAAAGCAGCGGCACCACCTCTGTCCCGAGGGGGCAGAGCACCCCCCACACGGCCCTGGCTCTGCAGGTGTCACCCAGCCCTGCGGCCCTGCATCGCGGTTCCGATCCGGGCGACCACTGCTCACGGGGCGAGGTTCGGCCTGGATCAGTGCTCTTCGCGGTACGTGAATGTCGCTGGGGGAATTGCTCGTTTCGACGTCCACGCTGTCCGACAACACCGAGTCCTACGCTGTGCTGGCCATCAGCAGCTGCCCGGCTCCCGTGTGAGCACGGCCTCACGGGCCGCACGCGTGACACGGGCTCCGGGGGACAGCAGGGTGCCGGGCGCGGGCCCCGAACCTGCCGTTCGCAGTGTACGCCGCCCGCCCGGAGGCCGGGTCACCGGCAGGGAGGCCGCGTCCGCACCACACAGCGCGTCCCCCGGCGCACAGCTGGACCTGGCCGGCATCGCGTCCCCTGCTGTGTGCCGCCCGCTCCGAGGGGTGTGGACCGGGTAACACTTCCTGGTCCACTGGGTGACCTCCCCCCGGTCTGGAGGATGAGGAGGGGGACGGCAGGGGAGCGGAGCCTGTAGAGCACGTCACAGGTCACACTCGCGACTTTAGAAAGGGAGCCGTGGCCGCCTGCCCCAGCCGCTCCCTCCGCCAGCAGAGCCGAGCCCCCCGGCTCCCGGCACCCCCGTCACAGGGGTCGCCTTTGAGATCCCCCCAGTGAGGCGCCACGTGCTACCTCTCGTTGGCAGTCAGGACGCCCGACTTTAATGTTCTTCACACTTCGGAACCGTTTGGCATTTGCCTTTCTATTCACACGACTGTTTTACTTTCTGTCTCCCCTGAAACGGAAGTTCCATGTGGTCAGAGACTCTGCCCTCTTCCTCCAGCCCACAGTAAGCCGTCGAATTGACTATTAAATTAGCTCGTCTCAAATCAGTAAATGAAAAACATGGGAAAGACCACGCAGCTTGCGAAGACAGGACCACACGCTGACAACTTTAAAGAAATGGCCGCGGCGGAAACGCCTCTTACGACACAGTCAGACTGTGTCGGCAGCTTGATTTTCTAGCAGTCTTAGGTCTGCGGTCGGTTGGATGGAGCTAGAAACCCCAAACTTTCTTATAAAAAATCTCACCGACGAAGGCTACCAGGTACCTTTGAGTCGGGCAGGGGACCGACACGCTGTGTCAGGCAGCAGCGCCGGTGGCTGTTCTCTTCGGGCGGGGGGGGGGGACGTCTTCTGTAGCGTCAGAAATGCTCTCGGGTTTAATGACTTCTCACCCAAAACCACACGCCGGCTGGGGTAGTAAAATGAGTACAGAAATCCTTGTGGGGGATTACGGCGACCCATAAATATTTATGCAGGAACAGCAGCTTCTTCGGCGTAATGCGCAGGACACCTGCCGTAGAGACCGGACCACAGACGGTGTTCCAGCCTGGAGACGCGAGTTCTGTGTTTATTTTTCACGAGGAATAGTCCTATTTTTAAACTGAAGTTTGGATCAAGGGGCTTATTTTCTTCTAAATTCCTCACCTACCAAAACTGTCTGCCTTGAACAGCTCAGAGGACACTCACCCCACCCCCCACCCAAATTCTAGTACCTCGTTGCCTCCCACCGAGAGGGGACTCCTGTCCTGGGGAGCCGGCCCCCTGGGAGAGGTGTGCGCCTGCCTGCTCCATCCTGGTCCCTGGCCCCCACTCGACCCTGAGCCCCAGAAGCCTGAGCGCTAGGCGCCTGCGTTCTGCTGGCGGTGTTCCCACTTGCCACGGAGTCCCCCGTAAAAGTGCAGGCTTCCCTCCTGTTGTTTTGAGTTGTTGTTTCTACAGCGTTCCAGATACATATGGCACATGGAAGCAATTAAGGTAAAGATGCAAAGTGGGCCTGTCCCACAGGGCTCCCAGTCTGCCAGGGAGGCCCCGCTCAGATGGGGACCCTGCCCAGATGGGGACCCCGCTCAGATGGGGACCCCGCTCAGATGGGGACCCCGCTCAGATGGGGACCCTGCTCAGATGGTGCCGCGTGGCACACACGAGAACACGCACAAGGAGAACGCACTCTTCAGACTGGTGTTGTTCTGTTGGTTTTGAGATCGGTTTTTAACGTCAGCCGACGGAAAACAGAAGCCCTCGGTGCCCAGCCGCAAAGATGCAGCAGGAGACACCAGCTCGATGGCCGCACGGGCCAGGCCAGCATTTGCCACCCCTGGTCTGGAAGCTGCGTCCACCACCCCGGCCGGTGCAAAAGCGAGAGACGGGAGGCCTTGGGGAGCCAAGGTCGCGGGGCCCACACGGCGGCTTCTCTGTGTCCCTGTTTGTCGCTGGCGGGTCAGCCCTCCCGGAGGCGGCAAGCTCCACGGCGCGGGACTCGGTGCGTGCTCTCAGCGACGGCTTCGCCACCATCGCCGTCACGCCACGCTGGCCCCTCATGTGACGGTCGCGTGTGCAGGGGCGGCCTGTAAGCACGCTCTGGCTGCTGGAAGCCAACACGGTCTTCATCTCCTGCCCCCAGACTGCCACCGTGGCACTGTGGGGACCGCAGTTAAATGGAGCCCTGTCTCCTTGTCCTCAGCCGTGACGAGGAAGCAGAGACCTGCTCCGGCGGGTCAGCGGGACAGTGGGACAGCAGGGAGGGGGGCGCGCTGCGGCCTGCAGGCACTGAGTGCTGCTCAGTGGCCTGCACGCGGTGCCTGCGTGTGCACGCGTCAGCGCTAGACCCGGGCAGACCTGGGAAAGCCGCCTGGCTCAGAGGGTAGCGACGCTGTGGACACCCTCTGGTGACGCAGAGGCAAGGGGAGAGAGCGACGAGCCACACTCCCGTGGCGTCCAGGCGGATCAACTGTTAATAGAGTCACTTTACTCTGCAGACAGGTCGAGTCATTTGTTCTGAACTAGGAGCGGATGCAAGAGTGCTGGCAGTGGCATCGGGCTGGCCAGAGGCCCGGGGACAGGCTGTGCCGGCTCTGAGTGGACACTCGCAGCGTCTGCTGCAGACCCCCGGCCTTCGCAGCTTCAGTTTCAATTCCGCCCACGGGAGTCAGTACCACTTGGACATTTGCCAGGGAGTTTGGCGTTCACGGCGTCCGTCGATTCAGGGTCCTAGGGCCGTGCAGGGAAAAATCCCCAGCACGTGGACCAGGGCTTTGTCAGGGCCGTTCCCCGCTTTGTGGCGGCGTTTCCCAAATCCCGGCCTGACCTGCCACCGTCAGCTGGCACCGCACCCTCCGACCACCTGCTCTGCCGGCCGCCCTCAGCCGCTTCTGTTTCTCTAAAGCGGTCGGCTTGTTGGCCGACGTAAACGTATTTGGAGTGAAACTGTTTGTCACTTCTACAAAATTCTCCTTGCAGTCTTCCAGGAGCACTTCTAATTTTTAATACACCTACTTGAACTTAGAAAGTCTAAAGTCAATCAGAACTGACCCTCCTCCCGAGACAAGGACCTTAGATCGTGTCCATCACGGTCAGCGCTGCCCATGCTCCGTGTTCTATTCACCCAGGATTTGGTTGAAGCCCCCGGATGAGTTCTTCCTATTTTATGATGCGCAGTCGATGCTTATCAAGGTTTAAGCATGTTTGCCTTTCTTTGTTAACTCAGCTAATGCGTCTCGCACACCACTTCTTCCTTCTAGAACCTGCTTCCTCTCACCACTTCGAAGGCATCGTTCCATCGTATCTTTGGTTCTACTCGGCAGTCGAGAAGTCAGCTGTCGCTGTCACTTGTCTCTAGGTAACCAGGCCGCTTCTTGCTGGCAGCCTGCAAGGTTGTCCCCGCGTCTTTGGTAACCTGTGGCGTTCACAACGACGTGTTTGGACATGGATTTCTTCTCATGCAGCCTGCTCGGGACTTACGTTTTCTGAGTCTAGGAAGGTCTGTCTTGACCCGGCTCTGTGACGGTCTCAGGCATACTCTGCACACCGCCTCGGCCCCGTCCCCCTGCCGCCCTCGCCTGCCTGTGAGGTGTGTGTCGGGCCACGTGCTCCCATTGTCCTGCCGCCCGCCTGCTAGGGCACGCGGCCCTGCCGTCACCTCCCCCTGCCTCACTTCGGTTCCGGACGCGCTAAGCGCCGTCGCCCCCTTTTCCCTCCTTGTTCGCTTTACCCCTCACCGCCCCCCATCACGGCAGCTACAAGGGGGGGCTCACTGAGCGGGGGCAAGAGGCGCTTGTCGACTTAGCTTTAAGAACCCTCAGGAGCAGACATGCAGAATCCCGCTGAAAAACGTTTCCCCGGGAACCCCGCGAAGACGCGTCGTGTCACATTGACAGGCTTCTCTTTAGACCACCTGCATTTCCAGTCGGCGGCCAGCTGCTGTCCTTGCGGCCTGTCCTAACGTATTTTCAGTCCCATGCACGGGAGCCGGTGCTTATTCTGATAACTGCATTTACGCTTCCAAGCCTCGGCAGACAGGTCACTGCCCCGGCTCCCCAGTGTCCCCGGCTCCACCCCGCTCCAGCCCAGGAGGGGCGCGCCATCCAGCAGGCCGGGCCTGCTCTCCGCAGTCAGCTCTCCCGTCCAGCCTCTCAGGACGGGTCCGGTTCCGTCCCTCCAGGGAGAAGTGCAGCCGCAGCGTGTGGCGCCCCTTCTGACGTCCGTGCGGCTGGCGGGGAAGGGTGCCGGCCACCCGTGGGAGCGGAGGGGGGCGTGGCGACTGCGGTAGAGCTTTCCTCGCCTTCGCCTTCGTTACTGGCCAGCGGGCACCCCGGCCCCCCATGGTCACGGCCCAGCCCTCCGACCCCAGAGGGGTGTCTGTCCTGGAGCGTGGGAATGTGCCCAGACTGAAGGAGGGCCTCTCTCTACCAGTCCCCAAGGAAGTCCCCGCCTCCCGTCGATCTGGGGTTCCCACGGGATCTGGGCATCTCCCGTTGCTGCATGTTCTAGGCAGCCAATGAACTTGCCTTCCGAGTGCCGGAGACGTCGGCTCGGAGCCTCCCAACCCTTTCTCCCGAAAGTTCCAGCGTGAGAAGGGCAGGCCGACAGGGAGGGGGGCGGGAAGCCAAGCCTGGCGCTTCAGACAGAAGTTTCCGTGCCTTTGGCGTCATCTAGTGAGGTGACGACTCCACATTGTTCTTTGGGTAGCACGGAAGGCGCGGAGGTCAGACCAAGGGGAAACACGGGGTCCTCGCCTGCTGGCCGGCCGCCAGATCCAGGTCCAGACACCTGGGCACCAGATGTGCTTCACACGTGAGGCCCGCGGTTGACCTGGCGGCCGCACTTTCCACGCGGTAGCTGCTTCGCTCGGCTGGGAACAGGGCTGCAGGCCGCACCGAGGACAGGCGGCTGCAGCCCCGTTTCCTTTCTGCTGCTCCCCCCCGACCCCCACCTCCCAGGCCCGCTGCACCCCTTCCTGCCTGACAGCTCGTGGCCAGCACCTCGTCTGGGACGTGCAGCACCAGACCGGGGCACGGACTGAGATGGCCCGTGCCTGGCTCCCTCTGCTGCAGCTCACTGGGGGGGACGCAGCTGGTCGGCGCTCAGACGGTAGCCTGAGACTGCCGTGCCACAGCCGGGCAGAGGACAGCAAGGAGCCACGGGCTGACCACCCTGCCCCAATCAGGAGTGCTGTGGCAGCGCCCTCCTGGTCCCAGACCCCAGGCCGGGGTGGGGCAGAGAGCAGAGGCCACTCAGCGGCTCGGTGACCCCGGAGCGCCTGTGCCATCCCTTCCGGGTCTGTCCTTGACCGGCTCCCCAGCAGGTTAAGGGGGTTCGGAGGCAAGGCGGGCGGGCACTAGTTTTCTGCTCCGCTGGCTGTGAGCACGTCACCGACCTGTCCAGCGCCAGCATCCCCCTGGATGCTCATCTTTCCAGGGCCCCCCAGGACAAGCTGGCGCCTCCCCGCCCCCTCCACTGGCCTCTGCTCCACAGTGCTGGGGTTTCCCTTCTGGTTGGAGTAGTGGAGGTTTTAACATATTTCAGTTCAAAATGAAGCCAGTTTAGGAGCCAAAACAGATGTGGCTGACAGCGACCCCCAGACTCTGCCAAAAGACGTCCCGGGGTGACCTGATGTCCATCCTGGGGCACACATGCCAGTGTCTCTGGGAATGTCAAGCCACAGAGGCACCCCCATCTCCCTTCTCCCCAGCCCCTCAGGGCGAGAAGCTGCTGCTGAGGCAGGCGACTGTCGTCACCTGTCACCAACTCTGCACGTCATACCCATGTTCCCCTCACTGAGACAAGGAGTAGGAAATTGACTAGTAAAAGCTGAAAAATGGAGTTAAGAACAGTTTGGTGAGTTCTCGAAAGTTACCCAGAATCGCCCGAAAGAACTGAAAACAGGGCGTGAACAAACCCCTGTGCGCATGTACACCACAGCCGCGGTCCCTGTGGGAGATGGGACGGCTGGGACGCGGTCACACACAGCGGACGAGACGCGGCTCCCGAGCACGGGCTCCGAGCCGCGGGACGCAAAGGCCCGCGGAGTGTGACTCGCTCACGTGCAGCGTCCAGAGCAGGCGCACCCACGCAGACGGAAGGTGGGCGAGCGGGGCCGGGGGTGGGGCGGCTGCCAGCGAGAACAATGAGAGTGTTCTGGAAGCGGACAGAGTGGGGGTGCACGCCATCTTAAGGTGCTAAACGATGTTCACTTTCAACGGTGGATTCCACGTTGTCTGGATTTCACCTCCAAAGGACCTCAGGGGACCGTGCACCGCCTCGAAAGGAGAACACGGACTGAGGAGGGAGCGCACGCGGTCCTGAGCGGGCCCCGCCCAGACCGCTCCCCGGCGGGGCCCCGCCCCTCAGAGCCCGCCCTGCCCCCTGCGCCCTGCGCCCTGCGC
>NW_006438871.1:838183-845717 GCF_000325575.1 Pteropus alecto
GCGCCCTGCGCCCGCGCTCCCTGCGGCCTCGCGCTCTCCGGGTCTCACGCCGTCTGCAGCTCGCTCTTGCCGAGCTGTCCTTTCTCTGATTTGGCGTCTTTCACATTTGAAGTACTTTGGGATCAGCTCTAATATTTTTTGCTTTAGAAAAGTAGTAAAAATTAATTAATCTACAACTGCACTGATAGCAAAAGTTAATAGAAATTTTAATAAAAATACAACCTCAATAAGCTTCCCTATTGTTCTAATAAATGAAATAGTAGTTTGGAAGTGTAGATAAAAAAAATTAATAAAACAGCGAGGCTAGGGACCGCGGAGCTCGGATGAAGGGACGCAGTCCCGGGTCAGCGCTCCAGCCGGCGGGAGCGAGGACGGCCCCACAGCGCACGAGTCGTCCCACGCGGCGCCTTGCGGGCTCTCTCGAGTGTCTCGTTCATACTCGGTATTTGCTGGCTTCTTTTTAATTATTCAGATATTTTCATGCAGTACTAAAAGTTGGGAGACAACTAACAAGTGTCAGAAACGCACCGATCCACGCCCGGAGAACGCAGGCGGGTGGGGGAGGCTTCGGGAGGACCGCGGGCCGGCGGTGCGGGCCAGGCCTCCGACTCTGGCAGGCTGCGGGACCGGACGCCAGACGTCCTTTCTCCAACTGGTGTTTCCTTCCGACCTGCGACAGGAAGCTGGAGGATGAAGGAAGCCACTGCCCCCGGGGAAAGCAAGCAGACCTTATGTTCCGGTCGGGGGTCCCACCTGTGCGCCTCCCGGGGCCTGCCCAATTTCTCATCAGTCTTGTCCTCAAGGCCAGTGTAGAATTCCGGGTGCGGTGGACCGTCACCGAGAGGCGGCTTCTTCAGGGGTCGGGCTACTCTGCTTGGGGGGCGCACGTCCGAGCCCAGGGTGCCAGCAGCAGCGGATCTGGCCCGGCAGGGGTCAGCGGGGCTGTTGGTCAGGCCTTTTCTAAAAGATGTGGGAAGCCTGGGAACGAGAGCAGACAAGAGACAGGCCGTTTAGTTGTTTTTCATTCAGCCGGCTGTCCTTGCTAAATGCCGGAACTGGGATTTAAACGGTGCCAGGAGCCAGCGTTCTGCTGTGCAGGAATGTCACAGCCCTTTGGGGCAAAACACAGTGGACCCGGGGCCTCCAGAGAGACCCTCCCCAAGCGGGGCCAGCTGCAGCCATGCCGCCCAGCGTCCCTGCGTCCCTCTGTCCAGGCGAGGCTGAGCAGCCGTCCCACCGAGCTGTGGCAGAGAGGGCACTGCGGGGACCTGTGTCCCTGGGGCACTGTCACTTGCCTCAGAGGAGCGTCCAGAGCCCTCCTGGACTGGCTCCGCGGCCTCTCCAGGGGGAGGCGCGAGCCCCGGCCCCTGCGAATGGCTAATTCAGAATGAACTGCGTCGGGATGGAAGAAAGGGAAGAAAGCCATAAAAATGCGTCAGCAGGGTCCCCCTGGGGACCCGCGTGTCCCCTGCGTGGACTTCACGGGGCTGCTCAGACCTGCACTAGCTTAGTGGGCATTTGAGACGGGTCCCCAGAGGCGTTCTCTTCTCTAGAGAGAACAAAGTCGGCTGCCCCGGGGGCCGAGGCGTCTCTCGTAGCTTAGCGTGGAGCGTGTCCGCCGCGCCCAGGGGAGCTGCGGGGCGGGCGCCACCACCGGCTCTCGCCACCCCCCGCCGCCTTTTCTTTACTGTGGGAAACACGCGCGTGAACGTTCCCACGCTAGCCATCTCTGGGGGCACAGCTCGGGGCCCGCAGCACTCTGGCACTGCCGTGCAGTGTCACCACCGTCCTCCCAGAACCCCCCTTCCCAAAGTGAGCCCGCATCCCCGCGTCCCCGCGTCCCCACGAAGCACCCGCCTCCGCGGCCCTTCCCCATCTCTGACTCTGCCGCCTAGGTCCTCATAGAAGTGGGGCCGGACAGTGTGTCCTCTTGGGACCGGCCCGTTTCTCCGGGCGCTGTGTCTCCAGGGTCCACCCACCCTCCATCGTTTCTGGACTCAGAAGCCGGGTGCCCAGCTCCAGCTGAGACCGCCCTCCGGGGGGGCAGCCCCCACCCTGCCCCGCCACCCTGCCAGCGGGGACTCAGCTGGTCCCCATGGCCTCTGACCCGCAAGCGGGCGGGCGCAGGGCGCAGGGGTGCTCCTGCCCCCTCAGGCCGCCGTCCCCCCGGAAGGGCGCTGGCTCCTGCAGACTCCGCGCCGCGTCCTCCGCGGCAGGGTCATCCACACGGGCCGAGCGCGGGGCGTGTGCGCCAGCGTGTCCACGTTCGCGGCGGCATTCGCCTCAACGTGCACGAGGACAGGCGACGGGCACGCGGGACTCATCACTGCACAGCTCTGGTCTCAGGATGAGGCCACTTAGGAAGCGGTTCTATTCCAAGGAGCTTTAAAGGGAAGTAGAAAGTGGTGTGTGGGCGCAAGCGGCAAGACCCGGGGGACTGGGCTCCGGCAGACGCCGGGGCCATGTGTCTCGTCTCGGCCGGTGAGAGGGACAGACAGCCCGACACCAGACTGGCCCCACGGGGCCTCGGCGCCGCCCTGTCGGCTGTCAGCAGCGTCACGGAGCCAGCATCACACCGTCACTCTGGGAAGCAGGCGGGGGGCATTCGTGATCTTTCTGAGCACAGACAGAAGTGTCCCCGGGCAAGCCACAGGAGCGCCAGCCACCCCTCGGCCTGGCCGATGGGACCGCGTACCGACCGCGTACCGCCTGCACCGGGTCTGGCCGTCCTCGTCCCTCCCCTCGGCGGGAGGCCCCAGGAGAGCTGGGCACAGCCGAGTCCTACTCCCACCCCCGGGGCCCCAGCACCCCAAGCCCTCCCAGAGCACACGGCTCGGCCTCCCAGCCCCTCCTCACCGATGCCGGTCCCAGGTGTGCAGCCGCCCTCAGCCGCCTGTTGGCCTGTGTCCCGGAGCCCTCGGCCGCAGAGCATGGGCACGAGGTCCAGACCGCTGGTTCCGAGGGGCGTCGCTGGCTGGCTGGCGCCTCGCATGGGCCGGGCGGAGGGCGGTCCGGTCCCCACCCGGCTCTGACCCCTGGGCCCTGCCAGCAAGCGCCAGCGGGGTGCTGGTTGGCCCCACCTACCCGCCCTTGAGGTGCAGCACAGGGGCCTGCTCGCCCCCAGCCCTCAGCCCCTGACCTCGGGCGCAGACCGCGTCCAGGCTTCTGCCCGCTTCCCCCGTCGGCCTCGGCTCCCGCTCTGGGCACCCGGGCCTTGGTCCCATGTCCTCCCCCGTGTCCACCTGTTAGGAGGTGTGGTGTCATCGTCACTTTGTCTTCAAGCCTGTAGCCCTCGCCCACCTGGGAGAGCCAGCCGGGAGTGCACCCTCAGTGAGTCGGGAGCCGCCGGGACTGGCACCCTCGCCTCAGCCCGAGCTGGGCTTCCGGGCGGACAAGCCGAGTGCCCAGCTGGCATGCGTGCTGCTGCTCTTCTTCATTACCTCCCAGTAATGACGGTGGTGTGAGTGGGGACGCACTGGCCCTGTGCCCCGAGGACACTCAGGACTCCAGGGGTCTCTACCCACAACTGACCCTGGCCAGGCGGCTGGCACAGAAGGAGCAGTGACTGGCCCTCCACCCCATAGCCCTGCAGGCCGCACTGTCCCTGTTCCTGACCGGTCCTAAGGGTCAAGTCGGCCACCTGGCCACTAATCAGACCCATCGAGATGAAGGGACTGTCTCTAGAGGGGCCTCCTCTGAGCATGGGCCCCTGTTAATGGTGTGGTGGAGCGTGGGGCATCGCTGCAGAGCCGGGGAGGGCAGTGAGGGGGTCGGCGGGTCAGCCGGGGACACCGCGGGCTGTCGGGCTCTGCAGGGACCACCAGGCCAGCGCCCGTCCTCCCTGCTGGTCTCCCAGGCTCACTCTCCTGTCCGCAGCTGTGGGTGTCTCGGGAATGAAAACAGTCTCTTCCGAGGACAATAGCAAGCCACAAAGAGCTGTCTCTCATGGGCCTAATGGGGCCTGGGGACCCCCCATGTTGTCTGGGGGGCAGAACAAGGAAACTCGCAGTGATTTAAGTTTAAACTTAAACGTCTCCTCAGCCATCTTAGCCGTCATCGACAGCGATGCTGGTTTAAGTTCCAGCTCATGTTAATGACTCAAAGTCCTGTGGCGTTTCTTGTAAACCTGCTGCCCATAGATTCTGCCGCTCTGGCTCACCGTCGCTCTGCTTTTCTGATTAAATGTTCACGTTTTGTCCCTGGCGGGTGGAATATAACTGACCTCCAACTCTAGGAAGACGAAGGCGGCAGAAACGTAATTCCTTAACAACGCTTTTATTTGTGAATTTCTTCAGAGCAGTTTAGCCAGCATCCCCCCTGCCCACGCCCCCCTCCCACCTTCCGCCGCTGTAAATCACTGGGCGGGGGCAAGCTGAGAGATCGGATGGGCCCACATCGCAAGGGGCAGGAGGGAGGAAGGACTGGGGGGACGCGGGCACCCGAGGCATTTGTGCCAAACTTCCCGTCTCTGTCACTTCTCAGCCCTGCCTCAGTTTCTCTGGGCAAAAGTAGCTGGACGGGCTCTGCTGAGAGTTAATTAACAAGCGTCCCATAAGCAGGGTGCGCGCTCTGCGCTGCTAAGTAGCATTAACAATTACAACTCGCAAATGGCGAGCCGTCATGTCGTTGATCTGATGCATGAAACTGTTGTTATATGTCTTTTCACAATGACTTTATTTAATAAGAGCTGATCTTTGCAATTTGGTTTATTTTCTCTATCCCTTTTAATTTCAGACTTGGGTTATTAGCAGATAACTGCTCGTTTCTGCTGTAAATCAAGAAGATACTCATTAGAAACAGTGCTGTGATCGCGAGGAGTTTGGCTTGTAAGGAATGAGATAATGGCAAGGGTGGCTGTTGAAAGTGGCTAAATTCAAAAATATTTTTTTGTTCAGGGAACGAAAATGGCACTTTCTGAACAGAGTGACCTCCTCAATGCATTACGGTCCAAACCACACTTGACATGGCACCAAGACCAGACGGCCCTGAGCATCAAGGGGGGCCCGCAAGGTCGTGAGGGCCCTTCCCGGCGACCACTCTGGGTGCCAAGCCAGCCCCAGAATGGACTAGACCGGAAGGAAAGCTGTGGTCTCCACCGTGCTGGCAGCCGCCTCGCACCCCGGATGCAGATGGACAACACGGGAGGCCAGAGGCGACTTTAAAAGCCTCGCTGTAACTCAAAAAAAAAAAAAGTGCCGCTGATGAAAACGTCTGGCAGGGCTGAGGACCAGCGGCGGTGGCCGCGGCACGGCCGGTCCACTGCTTCCGGCTGCCGGGCGGTGTGTTCTCTGCGTCTCGGCCGCGTTGGCCCACAGACGGAGCAGTGTCTGCGGGCCTCGCTCCCTCCTCCAGCATTTACACACGCCTTTCCAGACTGGGAGAATTTCTTCTTACAAAATTATCCTTGTCTAATCCACAGAGACGGGAAGTGGCCTGGCGGTGGCCAGGGGCTGAGGGGGAGGGGTGAGGATGGGCGTGGGTCTCTTTCGGGGCGACGAGACCATGCTGGCATTGGTGGGGGGGCGATTGAACAGCTCTGCGAACACGCTACAGACCACCGAGCTGTGCACCTGAACGGACGGATCCGGCAGGGTGTCAGCGACAGCGCAATACAGCTGTTATTTAAAAATTACCCTCGCGCCTCGCGCTCGCCCGACCACAGTCCCTGAGACCGTGAGTCCTCCGCCCACAGCGCAGGCCCGCGGGGCCGGCCCGGACTGTCCGGTGCCGGCACCTGGCGTCATCTTTCGCCCGACGCCCACACGAGCGGCCAGATGCAGAAGACCCCGGGGCCCACCCCGGGCCAGTCGCAGAGCGAACCCGAAGCAGGAGGGGACTTGGGCTTCCGCTCTGCTATAAAACGCTTTGCTCCTGTAGGGGCACAGTGACAGCGTGCCTCGGGCTCCAGGCAAAGGACGGGAGGCACGCAGGGCCCCATTCTCTCTGGACCTGGGGACCACCAGATCTTTCGAAAGCAATGACCGTTCCCCTTCTCATCGGGCCAGCAGCAAGACATGGCAGAGTGCCCCAGAATTACACCCCTGGCCCACTGCACCCTGGGGGTGGGGGTGCCGGACAGGAAGCCCAGCTGCTCCAGTTCCCGCCAGCGTTCCCGCCAGTGCCGTCCTGGGCGCCTTGGGCCATCGTGGCACGCGTGCCCTTTCTCGTGGTTCTTGCAATCTCTTGATTTAAATGTCTAAAGAATGTTAAAGACAAGAAGGTAAACCAGGCCGAGCTGAGAACCGGAGCCCCTGTCACCCGGCCTGGACGCACGGCGTGTCCAGACCAGGGACGCACCCCAGGCTGGGCCGCGGGCCGTGGGACGGAACACACGTGCGGGGGGGGGCTGGTGGGAAGAGAGGGGAGCTCTTGCAGCCGTGAGCATGCACGCGCATCTCGACGCCGACGGGGCCACCGGCCCCCCGCTCTCACCCCGGTTCCTACTTTAGAGAAAGGTGACCTTCCGGTGGCCCGTAAGGACAACCCGTGGACAATGGGCCGCCTTCCTCTTGCCACACTGGTCCGAGTAAGGCAGCCCGAGGACGAAGTTCCCCCAAGAGTGAAGGCCGAGCATGGCTGCAGAGGCACAAAGGGTCTCTGTCCACCTGTGCCCTCCCCAGGAAGCCGCCGGCAGGTTCCAGTGAAGCCCTTCACCCCTGAAGAGCAGCAGCGTGGAACTCTGCAGCCTGGATGCTCACCCCACACTGCCTGGGTTCCGCAAGGCCGGGGCCAGGGGTTAGGTGTCGCCTGGGAGGCCCCTCCCCAGTGGCCCGGCTCCTGGGCTGCGGGTCCTGTGCCGGGAGGCCTTGGCCGTGGGCCTGGCGCTGGGGTCTCCTCCCTGCGGCCAGCACCCCCACACTAGTAGATGCTCAGTGAGCAGGGGCTTTCTGTCTTTTTTCCAGGGAGGAAAAGGGAATCCCGAGGCGGCCCCTGGCTTCGTAACAGGTTACTGGTCTTTGTTTACCAGGCCACGCGGCGGCCCTGCCTCTCCTGTAGCCTGCTTTCTCTCTGCGTGCCAGTTCCTGTCCAGGGAGGGACAAAGGGGGACTGCGGGCAGGATTAGCTTCCCCGGCGCCCGGCGGTTCCTGCGGCCCCAGCTGCTCCGCAGGCCCCTGCGAAGGGCAGCCCGTCTCTGCTCCCATGTTCACTTAGGGCAGAACTCGGCCCGGACAGGACGCACAGGACGGTGTCCTCTGTTTATTTTCAAGTCCAACCCGTTCGCGTCCCGTCGGGCCGGCAGGCCGGGCTGCGGGGTCAGCGGCAGACAATGGAGAGGTGCCCGCGCCTCGATGCGATTTCAGGCCTTTGTCGCGGGAGCCTCGTGCCGATGGGTTAATGGGGCAGAAGAGATCGGTGAAGGGCGACAGAAGTGGTCTTTGAAAGAGGGTGTCAGTACAGGGCAGCGAGACAAAGGCCAAAACACACACGGGCGGAGAGGGACAGATGGGGACGGGCGAGGGAAAACAATTAGGCCGCGAGCGCGGGGGCGGGGCGCGGCTCCATCATTCTCCAGTTAACCGGGCCGCGCGGCGCC
>NW_006438871.1:850599-853090 GCF_000325575.1 Pteropus alecto
CAGAAGCCGAGCGACTCCCCGCAGCGGCGCCGCTGCCGAGGGCTTCTGAAGAGCTCTCGAGCCGGGCGGGGGTCGCCCCGGCCGCCCCGGCCGTCATTAAAGGCCCCTCTCAAACACTCGAGGAGATTTTCGGAGCGCGAGCCGGGCCGGGCGACATTAAAAACACGGGCGATTGAAATGGGCGCATTGAGATGCGCGGAGCCGGCTCGGCGTGGACTCGCTCTCGAGGTCAAGTGACGGACGGATTGTATGCTTCTTCATAATAATATTAATTAAACAATTTGCATGCTAATAAGGTAACAATTATCAGGGCCTCTGTTGAAAGATTCAGGTTATTACAACACGCCAATCTGAAGGCCAGGGGTCAGAGAGTGAGAGGCGAGCGAAATTTCAACTCAAATTAACATTCTGTCAGCTCCAGAAAATGGGATAAATAAAGTCGAATTAATTCATTATAATAAAGAGAGATGGGCGCGGGAGCCCGGCCGGCGCCCGCCCCTCCTTGCCCTCCCCTCGGGCCCAACTGATTCCGGCTCTGTATTCAGACACACGCGCCGCGCACGTTCCTGCTCGCGAACCCGACAGGGAAGGGGGCGCCTCTGGCTACGGGCAAAACCGAGTCGGATGCACAGAGTTTACATTTAGTATTTATAGAGAAAGAAATTAAATTATGGCGAAAAGTAGTGCTCTTGGCCCCTGACCTCGGGATCGATCCGGGCAGCGTCTTCCTAGGCCCCGAATTCCAGGCCCGCTCACGGAGTGCGGGGCCTGCCCGCAACCTTTCCCTCTTGTGCAGCAAGGGGATTGAGCAGGGCTGCTAAACCGTAGTCGGCACGGCCAGGGCGCATTCAAACAGCACCTACGCCGGGCTGCGGGTCCCGCGCCTCGGCCTGCAGGCTGGCCCCGGCGGAAGCACGCGCCGGCCGGGCGGAGGTGGGAAGGCCTGGCCTCGGCCCCGGTGCCCGGCTCCAACCTCTCCCTCTGGCCGCCGGCGCGGTTACGTGCACGCCTCGCGGGACAGGAGCACACACGGACAGGGACAGACACAAGGGCCGGCGCGGGGAGGACGCATGGATACGCACAGTCGTTCTGCCCTTGCCCTTCGCTGCCCTTCGCTCCCCTTCGCTCCCCTTAGCTCCCGCTCCCTGCTCCCGGCTCCCGGCTTGGCAGCCTGGCCAAAGCCACTTACATCGAAGGCCAGCTTAGCTGTTGCTTTGCTCTGGGGTGAGAGGCGGCAGGCGACAGGCTCCCAAGACTGGCCCGGCCAGGGGCGCAGGGCCGCTGTTCCTCCGCTGCCTCTGGGGACTGCCCCCACCCAGGTCAGGTCCGGGCACCGGGGCCTCAGCACCGTGCAACCTCCCCAACGACAAACTTTTTTACAGAGGCTATTATATATATGGACACGGGTTTCTGTCCCTTCTGCCCACGGCCCTCATTTGCTGCTTATTTAAGAATATATCCTTCAATGATTTATCCGTTTCTATAGAGGAGAAGGGAGTGACACATAATTTAATTATAATAAATGGGTTGGGTACCTCGACCCTATTCTTCAGAGGCCGAGTCAAAGCGAGATGTGTTTATTTTTTTATTCGTGTGTGTAGGGGGCCCAATTGGCTGCCATTCCAAAGTTACTTTTCCCTCCCTCCTCCGTCCCTCCCCCTGTGCCCCTGTTGGACCCTGGTAGGGGTACGGTGGGGGCAGGGTGCCTCCTCAGCCACCCACCCCCGTTCTTTTAGACAGGCGGCTGCCAATCAATCAGAGAGGGCACAGGGACGTCTCTTCGCTGACAGGCAGCCACATTCTGCAGGAGTCCTCCTCTCCTGGACTCGCGGTCCTCCCCCTCCTCCCTCTCCCTCCTCCTCTGCCCGCTGCCTGCAGCCGGAGAGATGAGAAGCCCTTGTAGTTTTAAATTCAATGTGACAGTTTCGGAAAGAGCGGATGATGAATCTCCTATTATTGGATCAGTCTATTTGCCGCTCAATGTCTCTCTGTAATTGGAGCAACATCACTTTAAAGGTTCACAGAGTACAGCATTTCTGGTGAAAAATCCCCACAACACGCGGTGAATGTTTTAAAGGGAAATCTATTAGTGATTTGCGGAGGGGCGGGAGCCGGCGGCGCGGGAGGCGCGGGCTGGGCCAGCGAGGACCGAAGTGGGGGGTTCGCCAGGGGCCCCTGCCCCACGGCTCCCCGCGCCCGCCCAGCGCGGGCCGCGCCCCTCCCTCCCTGCTGCCCCCCCCCTCCGTCTTGTTGTGACAGTTCCTGATACTGTTTATTGAGGTGCATGTCAGGTATAATTAGCAATCGATATGGAAAACGTTTCCTTGCACCCAGCACGCCTCTGACGTCAGAGCCGATTAGCGCTTCTTATTGGTCCCAAATTCCCCGGGCCGCGGCTAATTATCGGGAGCTTGATGTTGATAAAGTAAAGCGCCGAGCGCGGGCGAAGCATGTGTAGGGCTCCGGGTCCCTGTCTGCGCCGCCGCCGCCG
>NW_006438871.1:853220-853437 GCF_000325575.1 Pteropus alecto
CGGCGTGGTGGGCTTCCCCTACCCGCTGGGCCACCACCACGTGTACGAGCTGGCCGGCCACCAGCTTCAGTCGGCCGCCGCCGCCGCCGCCGCCGCCGCGGTGCCGCCTGGGAGTTGTAGTCCCGGCTGCGCGGCCTCGAGGCTCGTCCCAGTCCCCCAGCCCCCAGAGCCTCGTTGCCAGCCTCCGGTCGCAGTGGGGACGCTGCGGGGCGGGAGG
>NW_006438871.1:853520-856179 GCF_000325575.1 Pteropus alecto
GCAAGGGGCGCTCCTGGATCCGCGCCCTGCACCGGGCGCGCCGCGGCCCTGTCGGTGGCCCTGGGCCCAGAGCAGCCAGGAGGCAGCAGGGGGAGGGCGGATCTGGCCCGGGCTGCGGCTGAGCGGCGCGGCGTCCTGTGCACGCCCGCAGACTCCGGCGACCCAGACAAGGAGAGTCCAGGCTGCAAGCGGCGGCGGACGCGCACCAACTTCACCGGCTGGCAGCTGGAGGAGCTGGAGAAAGCCTTCAACGAGAGCCACTATCCCGACGTGTTCATGCGCGAGGCGCTGGCGCTGCGCCTGGATCTGGTCGAGTCCCGAGTTCAGGTAAAGACCCGCCGCCCCTCCCGCGACCCGCATCCCGCCGCTCGTCCCGCCCCGCGCCGCCCGCTTTTGTTCTAGGTGGAGACGCATCCCCGGTCCCGAGCCCGCCTAGTGCTCGCTTGCGGGAAGCTGTGGGGCCGGCTGTTCCGGGGCTCGTGGCGCCTCCCGGACGGGGTGGTGGGAGCCCTGGAAAGTAGGGGCGGCTCGGGAGGGGCCGGCGGCCGCCCCGAAAGTAGCGGGAACAGGTGCTGCGTCCCACCCGGGGAGCCGCGCGGTGGGTCCGCGAGACCTAGCGAAATGAGGTCTGCGAGGCTTGGGGGGCGGGGGGCGGCGAGGAGGAGCGGTCTCTGGACGCGGAGGACACGGGGACAAGGCACCCCCGCGCCGCCGCGCCTCGCAGGGGCCCGGCTCGCGTCGCCAGCCTGGAGCGAACGCGTCTGTTTGTTTACCTTTCGCCTCGAAAATACTCAGATGGAAACATGTATTTATTCATCGCTTTGCAGAAGGGGGCAGCTGAGAAAGGCGGGCGGGAACTTAAACAATTAACACACTGAGAAAAAAGGTGTCTGAGTCTTTAATTCCCCCGGTTGTAGATTTTCTTTTTCCTTTCCCCGGTAATTTGATTTTTATTCGGAAAATGACAGCGGTTTTCTTTTTAAAACTACGGCGTCGATTTGGTGGATTAAAAATTCAAGATGAACTGGGTATAATTAGGTGTTTCCCCGAAGTACATAAGTGTTTGCAGGGCGCGCGCGGTGAGTGCGGGGTGAGTGCGCGGCCGCTGCGGGGCCGGGGCTCCGAGGCAGGGGCCGGGCAGCCGCCGCCGCAGCGCCAGCAGCTTTGTCCGGAAAGGCGTTCTGGTCCTGTGCTTGGTGGCCCTCCTGACCGCTTCTGTTCCCAAATCCTTTCATCCAATTTGTTCTAAGTGTCTTAAGTGAAGTCAAGACCTCTTTATTTCTCCCTAATACGATAATGAGTAATTCCAGGCGGCCTGGAATTTGTACCCCAAAATAAGTATTTAAAGAAAAAGGAGGGGACAAAAGGCTGTTGACCCTGGGGAGGTGCAGCTTAACACCCGCGCTGTTGGCGCAGACAAAGCTGCCTGTGGCCAGGCCGGGCCTGCTGGGCCGTGTTTCCGTTGGGCCACAACAAAGAATTAATTCACTGATGGCGCTCGCTCGCTTGCGGAGGGTAGCTCGCCTGCGGCTCCACAGGGCTTGGACTGTTCTGTGGGGGAGCCAGGGTCCGGGGCTGCTGTTCCCCCGCATCCGGCGAGGCTCCCCAGAACCGGCTGCAGAGAGGGTGGAAGAGGCAGGGCGGCCCAGGCCCCCTCCTCTCCGCCAGGCCCGGCAGCTGGCCTCCTGCTTCCCGCAGGCCAAGCACACCGGGGCTGAGAACGGCACTGTGTTGGTGCCCTGGCCTGGAGCCTCCAGAAAGAAGGATGCGTGTGAATGTGGGGGGAGGGGGCTGGAGCTCCCCTCCCCCAAGCTGGGCTCAGCTTGGCTCCCCAGGCCCTTCTTGAAGAAGCGGCATCCAGATTTTTGCTCACGGGACACGCCAAAATCTGGGCTTTGACTCAGTCTCCAGGGGGCTGAGGACAGGTGTGGAAGGCGGCTGAGCCCAGCCGCCTGGTGTCCTGGGCCAGACGGTCAGCGCCAGGCCAGGCGGCTGCTTAGAGCAGGAGCTGTGAGAAGCCAGGAGGGGTGAGGGGGAGCCCCGCTCTCTGTCTTCCCACCAGAAACCCGATGCCTTGGGTCGGGGGGCCAGACCAGCCCTGCCCAGCAAAGGGGCAGCTTCCAGCTCCCCGAGGTGAGAAGCCAGAGCAGGAAGCTGGCCCGGAGGCCTCACCTACCTCCTTCTGGGTGGAAAAGATCCTCTTTGGAGCCTGCAGCCTCCGTGCGAAGCCCAGCTCGGGGCCGGCGGGGCCGTGGCTTGGCTCTCGTCTCCCGGCCGGAGCCAAGGTCGTGCAGGCCTGTCTGGGGGCAGTGGGGAGGCCCACGGCCCCGCGGCCGCCGCCCCCTGATCGTGCCTTCCTTTCCCCAACCGGCTGCTCTAGGTCTGGTTCCAAAACCGCCGGGCCAAGTGGAGGAAGAAGGAAAACACGAAGAAGGGCCCGGGGCGGCCGGCGCACAACTCGCACCCGACCACGTGCAGTGGTGAGCCCATGGACCCCGAGGAGATCGCGCGCAAGGAGCTGGAGAAGATGGAGAAAAAGAAGCGCAAGCACGAGAAGAAGCTGCTCAAGAGCCAGAGCCGCCACCTGCACTCGCCCGGCGGCCTGTCCCTGCACAGTGCGCCCAGCTCCGACAGCGACAGCGGCGGCGGCGGCTTGTCC
>NW_006438871.1:857061-858737 GCF_000325575.1 Pteropus alecto
AGAGGCGCTCAGCGGGCCCGCGCCGGGGGCTCAGGCTCCGACTCACAACGAAATCAGGTGATCGGCTTAGAAACACTGCTTTTTCCTTTTCTTCTCTTTTTTTCCTTTATTTTAATTTTTTTTTTATTAAAGAAAACGCTGTATCAATTCGGACCTAGGCAGCAACCGCAGGACTTGGGGTGAGACCCTCCTCCTCAAGGGAGCCAAAAAAACAAAAAACAAAAAAAACCCCTAACCCAAACCCCCCAAAACTCACAACAAGAATCCTCAGCCTTGTAAAATGCAAAAATGTCTAAGAATATTTATATATGTACCATTTTTGATAAATAAAGCTGGTCAAACGCAAGCTCTCGGGTCCATCTTTTTCAAATTTCCGAGTGCCTGGTCCGGCCCCCTCCCCTCCACTGTCCCCTCCTCCCTCTCTCCGCGGGCGGGGCAGGAACGAGGCTCCTCACCTCCCCGAGGTCCGCACTTCGTGCCTCCTTTTGTGTGCGTGTGTGTTTGTGTTTTCTGATTGAACAAATTTATGCATCCACAGCTCCCCCTCTTTGCCCTCCCCCGCGTTCCCCCTTCTACGCGGCGCCACACACACGCGCGCACAACCACGCACACGCGCCCCCGCGCGCACCCCCGCGCACTGGCACACGCCGGGACGCGCGGCGCCGGGTGACGGAGCCCGGGGCTGCAAGGGCCGGGCCGCTGGGCTCCTGCAGAGTTTTGATATGAAAGTAATTATTTTCCGGTGGCTGCTGCGGGGACTGGGTTTCTTGCCCAAAGGGTTATTATACATTACCGATTTCCAGTGATATGAAATCACATAAACTTCCTACAATAATAGAATTAGCATGAAAGGCTGGGGTGTCAAATTGAAATTGGAGAATAATAGCGCCGGCAGCTGGGGGAGTGCGTGCGCATATTGGAGCAGAGATGGGGAATCGTGGGGCGGAATTTTCATGAGCTGCACTCTTTGTCAGCGCTCTTGTAGCCGGCTATATTAAGATAGATGCCCAATGATATCCCTCATTGTTCTGTCGCTTATATTGATGTTGCTGCGTTATCAGCCTATTGATCATGTGTCGCCTGTAATAGGACAGGCGCCGCCAACGCGCCTCTTTACAAAAGCAGTGCACATTTGTTCTAATAGGGTCCGGGTCCCCGGGGGACCCTTCGGGGGCTTCAGGACATCTGCAGCGAAGAAATATTAGCAAACTTGGCTGGAGCCTGCAGCCAGCCCCTAGCCCCCTCCCCCGCCCGCAGCCACCCCACCCCGAAGCGAACCGCCACCAACCTCCATCTCCCCCCAAAATCCCAACCCGCCCCCTCGGTTTTCCTGGGCCCCGGGTCCTCGTTGCTGCAAAAGCCACCGATTCCCTAAGAAATTGGGATCCCAATTATTAAAACCATTAATTCCAGAGAGGCTGAGCGCCGTGGAATTATGTTTACAGCCTCGTTAAATATCCCTGATCCCTCCTGGTCATCAGGCCTTTATTTGCAAATAAATTGAAAATAATCAGAAGGACAGCTTTCCTCCTTGCGCCGCGCAAATGAATTTCGGAGCCCGAGTCCCTTTAATAATATTTACATAATTTTCGCTCAGTGACTCTGATATTTGCTCTCTAGGAGACCGAGCTTATAGGAAAAATAATTAGATCAAAAGAAAAGTGAGAGGGGGAAGG
>NW_006438871.1:862678-865745 GCF_000325575.1 Pteropus alecto
GGCTGCGGGGAGCGAGCGAGGGTGCGCGGGCGCCGCCGCTAATTGCTGCTAATTTTGTTTCATTAACTTTATTTACTCTTGAACCCCTTAATTGTTTCCCATTTATTTTTAGTAATTTTATAATGCACTAATAATCCCCCTCAGTCTGCGGACGCCTCCACCCGCTCCCCTCTCCTCCCTCGCTCCCCCTCCCTCCGTGAGGCCTCCCAGGCTTCGCCGCCGCCCCGCTGGCTTGGCGGGGTGCAGCGGCCCGGCACAGAGGAGCCGGGGCGGGGACGTGGGGATCGCCGGCCCTAACCTCCGGAGCTCTGCAGGCAGGGTCGAGGGCCAGGACAAAGGCTGGACTCCGTGCCCCAGGGCCGAGGCCCTGGCCTGAGCTGCTCCTCCCGGATGAGGGACCGCTGAGGCCCAGAGAGGAAACGGAACTTGCCTAAAGTCACACAGCGTCCCAGTGGCCGCCCTGGGGCGAGGCAGGGCTGGGCCGCCCCCCTTTTCCTGGTTCCTCTGTGACCCGAGCTGAGCTGAGCGCGGCTCAGGCTTCGGGCCGGGCTGAGCGGGGACTCGATTTACCGATTTACCGCTGCTCAACGCCTTCCCGCCTTCCCGGGGGAGCCGGTGTCCCCGCGGCCCCGCCCCCGGCCCCAGGACTCAGCCCTGCGCCTTGCCTGTTATTAGACAGCTCGCGGGACTGTCTGCGGGCCGCCTCTTTCCTGCTAATTATCACCTTATGAAAAGTGTTTCATTAAGAAACTCTGCTTTTGATTAATTATCGACAGAATGCTGACCAGAAAGAAATGAAATTAATCTCTGACCCCGTCTGGGTAACACTGGAAATTCATCACATATCCTTTTAATATTGAAACACAGCGCAGAATTTTAATAGAAAATATTGTTTTTCCAAACCTCCAGTCTTTATTAATGGCCCTGGGCAGGGAAGGATATTGCTGGCGATACAGCAGTCTTTGTTCACTTTGAATTTATTAAGCAGAATGCACTTCATTTTCAAACATTTTACTGTTTCTTTTTAATTTCACTCAGTGTAAGTACAGAATAAAACCTTTTTAAACATTTAAGATATTGAAAACCCATATACGGATGTATAACGGGAATGCTCGGCCATCAAATAAATTTAAGTAGAAGCAATTGTAATTTCAAGCACCCCAGTTTTATCCCCTTCAGATATTAAGGCGCGATCAGTGAGCATCGCATGGAAGTGTGGAGGGGAGGCTTGGAGGCCCCTGGCCCCAGGGGCCTCCCAGTGAAACCCGCCCAGGGGAGTAGGGCAGGCAGTCCCTGCAGACCCCTGGGCTACGGCCGCTGGGTCCTCGACCCCAGGGCACCACTCTCGGAGGCCGGCGTGCTAGTCGGAGAGGTGGCCTCGCCTACCCCCTCTGTCCATTCCGCCGAGGGCCCGCCCTCCCCCTCCAACAGGACTTGGGGCTCTCCGGAACCCGAGGGCCCCCTACCCCAGCCGAGGCGCCTCAGGCCTGCCCCACCGACTTGGGCCCTGGAAGAGTTTGCAGGCCTGGGAGCGGAGGCCCCCCGAGATCATGGCCTCCTCCTTCCGGGCCAGCTGCTGCCAGGGGAGCCGGGCTGAGGGCACCTACCCTCAGCCCCACCCCCCCACAACTCTTCCGTCGTCCCCTTTCCCGAGGAATCCAAGCCCCACATTTAATGAGTCGTGAAGTGTGAGAACTTCCTGAGACCTCAGCCTCCTCTGATGCCAATTCCAGATGTGCAAGGTGGGAGGGGCTGGTCCTCCGCCAGCTCGGATCCGGCCACTCCGGGCTGACCGACGTGTCCAGGATCCACATTCCAGAATCCGGGCCTGAGATGGAAACAAGCACCTTCCCCACTGAGAAATTACTCTTTTTATTTCTTGTAACGTTCCTGGTGCCCTATTTCACGGCACTGACAAACAGAATATTACTTTTAAAACACTATGAAATACCAGGTCCTGTCCTCCGTGCTATTTCGGGGGAATCCCATTTTCGATGGCCAGTGAGACGCGCCAGCGTTTCTTTAGGGGGCTGATTCGTGGCTCCGTGGGAGGAGGAGGAAAATTCTCAGGGACTGTCTTGGCATTCCAGAGAGGCTTGCTGGCGTCGGGGTCACACACACTGGTGTTCATTCACCCACCTGCACTGGGAAATGCTGAGGTGAACTGAGTAAACATGTCTTGAGTGCGATCAGATACAATGTTGCACTTTGTATCAGCCTGATTCAGCGCATTAGCATTCTTTACTACTGGCAGTGCTCAAAGCCTGGCCTAGGCAAGGAACTATGTGTAAAGTTATCTGTTATTTATAATCCACCAGCAGGACTGCTGATCTCCCGTGTGCCCCTCAACACTCTTCAGTTTGATGTCCTGATATCATGGAGAAGTTATTCTGACCTAATGGAAAAAAGTTTGCCTCTCCCTTGCCCCTCCTCCCTTTGTTGTGGAAAGTTCTGTTGGCCAGTCCTCATAGCAGACAACTTTGTTTTCTCTGAGGCTCGCAGTCGGACCTGAGAAAGACACTGGAAAAGAAGGCTCTTTCTGGAAAGTTTCTGGCCCCCAGTTTGAGCTGAGATGGCTGCTTCCTCTGGCTTCTAATTGGTGCAGTAGACAAGAACAGGCAGCTGGGAACCAAGGAGAGAACGCCCCAGCCGCTGGTGCTCCCCTCCTTCCCACAGGTTCCCCCGCCATGCGGCCTGGCCCTGAGTTCTGGAGAGACCAGCCGGGCTTCTCGGAACCCAGAACGGGCTGCCCTACCTGGCCCCGCACAGCCAGCCGAGTTGCCTTCCCCAGGAGCTGCCGGCAGTGTGTACGTGGAGAGGGACCCAGAGTGAGCCCCCAGAGGTCTGTGGAGTCTCAGTGGCCTGGGGATGCTTCAGGGTGTGTGTGAGGGAAGAGAAGAGAGACTGTTCCCCGCCCCCTCCGCAAACGAGAAATAAGCGAGGACACAGTGCCTTGAAAATCACATCAGATTCCCCATTGCTCCTCCCATCGCGGTCCTGTGTTTTCCGAGTCCTTTGCCCAAGGCCACTCTACTCTGCCTTGTCCCTTGGGGTAGAATCGGGGGAC
>NW_006438871.1:865864-867373 GCF_000325575.1 Pteropus alecto
GTGAGTTTCATTTTTTCCCCCTGATCTACTTAAACTACAAGCAAACAAGCAAAACCAAATACAGAGGCTCAGGCTGTGGCAGGAGGTGCCCAGGCTACGCCCTGTGTCTAGTGTCCAGCCCACTGTGCTGGGCCTGCCTGGCCTCTCGCAGGCTCAGCCACTCTGAGGGTGTCCCTGAGTTGCCTGCACCTTGGGATTCTGTGCATTTGGGACCAAGGCTGCCCTGCTTCGGGACCAGAAAACCCCTCACCAGAGTCCACTCCGGGTCCCTGCCCAGCCCCCAAAACCACACTCTCAAGTTTCGTGTAGACAGCTGCCCGCTGGAGTTAAGAATCTAAAAAAAAAAAAAAAAAAGATAAGAGTGATTTAAAGATAATTAATTGCATTAAACTATTGACTAACTACCTCGCTCGATAGTAATTCATTTAGAGAATATTAAAATCGGAGGAACAATAATAAAATTGATGCCAGTTCCCACGGGAAGTGAGATGGCCAGCAAATTGGATACTTTCCTTAATCTGGCGTAAATAATAACATGTCTGCTCCCCTTCTCTCTCAGGCCATCCTATCATTTATTCCAGACTCTAAAGCCGGCTTCATAATTGATATCAGTTACTCATTGAGTGCTTTTCCATTTGTTCTTGTTACCCCTGGTAATTGCGAAGTTGGGCCTCGCTCAGAGTTGAGATTTGCCGCGTGGTGGAGGCCCGCCTGGTTTTTTCTGCACGCTGGCAAGCTGGGGTGAGGGCAGGGAGGTGGGGGGCTCTGGCTGCCACCGCCTCCCCAGCCATATTTTTCCTGCACCTGACAGTTTGTCGGTTCCTGGCCACGCGTGCAAGGCCCCCTAGCCCTGTCCTGGGGCAGCACCGCAGGCAAACCTCGGTGGCTGGACACTGCCTGGGGCCACCCAGAGCTACTTTGCCGTCCCTGAGTTTGGTGGCAAACTCAGGGTTAAGAGCCTCGGTGACAATCCATTTGTGTTTGTAAAGCAGTGAGTGGAAGCGATGATTCCCAAACTGACATCTGGGAAAATGGGGGTGGGAGGTGGGGGGGCGGGGGACGGGAAATGCCACCGAGCTGGGAGGAAAATTTGGGAGGTGGAGGAAAGGGGGACTGAGGAGGGACGCTTTTACCCAGCCAGGGCGGGCTGGATCACCACCGAGGGGAGAGGAGACAGGTCCCAGCTCTCAACTCCCCTCCCCGCAGCCAGAGGCCTGGGTGCCGGATGGACACAGACCAGCGGGCCAGCGCCCTGGCAGCCCGCTGTCCCCGAGATGACTATTTCGTTATTTATTCACTTATTTATTCATTTATAAAGTGTTTACTTAGCTCGGTGCAGATGTAACATCTCATTTACAGCGTGGCCTCGGGGCATAGAAACAATTGGCAACAAAAGAGTAACTCCGCAGAATTAGAGGGAAAAACACACAACAACTCGCGTTGGGGGTGGGGCGGAGAGCGCGCGGAGGCGCTGGGAGAGGGGCCGAGCCGCAGCCCGGCAGGCAGGCG
>NW_006438871.1:867851-868618 GCF_000325575.1 Pteropus alecto
TCGGACCGACCCGCCTCCCTCCTGCCCGGCCGGAGCCCACCGCAGCCAGTCCGTGCGGCCGCGTGATCGCAGCCAAGGGCAGCAGGGAAACTGAGGCTCACAGCGCTGCGATCCGCGCGCGGCAGCGCGTGTCCGAGACTCAGAAGGGACGGGGCGCTCCGCACGGGGTGCAGAGGGGAGCAGAAGGCCTTGGCCGGGGCGCCACGGGTAGAAGAGCAATGAGGGTGGATTTGCGAAACCCCCAGGCCCCGGGCCCGCGTCGCCGTGGTGTGCGGGCGTCGATCCTGTCGCTGCACAGAAGGGGCTGCAGAGGGGTCCCCTCCCCCGGTGAAGGGCCCCTCCCGCCCCCCGCAGGGCGGCCTGGGCGCCGAGCCCCGTGCGCAGCCGTCAGGGCGCTGACGGGAGGCAGCTGTGACTGTTTAACTGGGAGCTGGTTGCTTGGCAACCCGAGGCGGCTCATTACCGCGGCCACAGTGATTAACCAAAAAAGAAAAAAAGGGGGGGGGGAGGGAAGAGAAAAAAAAGGGAGAGAAAAAAGTAAGGAAGAAAAAATAAGAGAAAAGGCGGGAATATGAAAGTAAAATGGATTATTTAATTAGCTAATTGGTAATCAACTTTTTAATTATTCACTTAATTAAAAAAGTGTAACTACAACGCTGCCCTCGTCGAGCGTGTTGATGTACTTGGCAGGGTTTTCAAAGCCACCTCCCTCTCCCTCGGCTGCTGCCTCCAGCCGCTGCCAGGCACCTTCCTCTGCCGCTCACTCA
>NW_006438871.1:868651-870815 GCF_000325575.1 Pteropus alecto
GCCACCAACCGCGCGCCGGGGACCTGTCCAGAAGGGCCCCGCGGCTCCTCCCCGCTCTCAGCTCTGCATCGTCCCCAGCTGCCCCGGCCCCGTGCTCAGGCGCTGAGGTGTGGGGCGCAGGCGTGGTCCCTGCCTGGCACCCCCCTGCGCATTCTCGTGGGAGGAGCAGACAGTAACCCCAAGGACGAATGGGACCCGCTGAGAGTGGCGGGTGCCCAGGGTGATGACAGGAGGGGACATCTGCTGGGGCTGATGCCGGGCCCAGCGCTGCTCTGGGGCTTTGCTCGCATCACCTCCAGCAATCGTGGGCCCAGCCCGGTCCCCAGAGAGGGAGCAGAAGGAGCCGGAGGAGGGCTGGCCTTCTGCACAGGTGGCAGCTGTCACTCAGGGCTGGAGGTCAGACAAGGCAGCCTGGGAGCTGGGAGGGTCGCTATCCAACTCGAGGCTTAAAGACTGGCTGCAGGGGTGTACTGGAGGCTGTCAGGTGTCACTTGTCCCTCAGGTGTGGGGCTGTAGGGACCTACAGCTGAGGCCCTCCCTCAGCACTGCCCCTGGGTAAAGGGAGTGCCCCAAAGTTGTGCTCGTCTCCTGAGGACACCCACATCCAATGCTGCTTCCTTCCAGGTGCTAAGGCCAGTCTTGGGCCTCTGCATGGGACAGCTCCCAGGAGCCGGGCTGGGGTCCTAGGAGGGCCCAGGCCTCTGGAACCACCGTGCAGTTTAACTTCCTCCGTCTGCTCCCCGCCCGCCCACCTGTCTCCACACACAAAGCTGACCCAGCCTGGTCACTGGCAAATCCAATGGCGCAGGCGCGGGGCCGGGGCGGGGTGCAGTGGAGATGAGCGAGGGCCCTCGCGGACGGGACTTGCCGGTGCCCACGCCAGGGAGGGTGGAGAGGACAAGAGTCCAGGGGAGGCCTGTGGCCGGGTCTCTGGTGCCGGGGGTCTGGGGGGAGGGCGGGGCTCCTCCCTCACTCGGGGGACAGACACGCACTGTCGTCTTTTCCTGCCTCCTCTCTTCTCTGGGGCTCCCCCTTCCCGCTTTCCCTCCCAACACCTCTGTCTCAGGTTCCCAACTCCCCCTTTTTATTGCCACCTCCCTTAAGGCCTGACTGGAGGCCACGCCCCCTCCAGGATGCCTTCTGACCTCTGGAAAGCTCCAGGCAGCTGCTTCACCGGGACTGGACTTCTGTTCCGAGGAGTGAGGGAAAGGAAAGGCAGCCCCCATCCGAGGATGCTGGTCTGACCTCGCCCTCTGTCCTTGGGGTCCAGGCTGGGGACAGTAGAGGGATGCTGCTGGCGTTGGAAAGGACCAGCTGGGAAACCCTCGTACCCCAGCCGCTGAGACCTGAGGGGGTTGAGGCCAGGCCTGAGGCACGGCGGGGAGTCCTTCCCCGTCTGCTGCTCCCCGCTCCGCGGCCGCGGAGCAGAGGGCAGCAGGAGGCCATGGCGGAGCGTGCCTACACCTCGGTGCCCGCGAACCCGGCAGGTGCGCTCCAGCCATTGGGTGCAGCTTCCCAGGGAGCGAGGCTTGACCTGGAAAACGAGGGGGTCAGGGCAATAAGAGTGGGGTTCAGCTCCGAGCCTTGGGCAAGAAGCCCTCCACTGGACCGAGGGCCCTCAACCCCGCCTTCCTCAGTTGAGTCCCAGGGGGCGTGTCCCAGGGGGCGTGTCCCAGGAGGGGCGTGTCCCAGGAGCCCGGGCCCGCTCTGCAGTCTGCAGGCGGCGGAGGAGGGGCTTGGCGGGTTTTGTTTTGTTTTGTTTTTTTGCAAGTCAGTGTCACAGTCGCCCAAATACCCTCATCTTTATTGGCTGTGAATCTGAGTCTCTGACAATCAATTCCAGCCATCAGAGCAGTCCTGTCTGCAAGAACATCTTAGCCAGCTTTGCAGGGGCTGTCCCATCACTGATCTCGAATTTCAGGGGTGGACACTCCCCTGGCCGAACCCAGCCCAGCCCATCCCCGGTGCTCACTGGTTCTCAACCACAAGCCAGGAGCCCGCACCCCAGCCACCTTCAGACTCTAGAAAAGCATGGAGGCCTTTGGGTGTTAAATGAACCCAGGATTTGTTTTAATCGGGTGCATTAAGACCCAGAGACACAGAAATGATTCATGAAGAAGTTTATACACAGGTTCCTAGAAACAGGAGTCAGGGCACGCCCTGC
>NW_006438871.1:870861-874706 GCF_000325575.1 Pteropus alecto
GGGCTTCACCGTGGTTGCCAAGAGAAGTGGGGGGGGCCACGGTCAAGAGAGCCGAGGCTTGGCCGGTTCACGTCACGTTGGGCCGGGGCTCCCGGGGCTGCCTGGGTCGTTTGGTCCTGGCCTGGGTGATGAGGGCACGGAGTAGCCAGGGCCTCCGTGAGTGCGGGAGCAGAGGGGAAGGGGTCGGCGTGGGCTCTGGATCAGTGGGTTTGCCCTGGGAAGGCCAGGTCCTGGGACAAGTCAGTGTTGCCGCTAACGGCTGGCCCACACTGGGGTGGGCCCTGATGCCAGGGCATCGGGAACACGGAAGATAAAACACGGGGAGTACACGTGCTCTGCCCCCAGGCCGCGTGTGGCAGGGAGGCTGTTGGCCCAGGCTGTCTGCTCCCACAGGCCAAGGGCAGGATCCGAGGAGGGTGTGCGTCCCAGGGGCCGAGGGGGGCTGGAGAGCTGAGCTTACATGGGACCCTGCTTGGGGACACGCTGGGAGGTGGACCGGGATGCTGGACAGGCCCTACTCAGAGCCGTGACCTTGACGCTGGGCTGTGGAGACGGAGCACCGTGTGCTGGCCTGCAGAGCCGTCCTCTGCTGCGTGAGCCCGCCTCTCCAAAAGCAAGGCGCTGCCCAGACCCTGCCTGCTCCCCATGCCGCTGCCAACGGTGGCCCCAAAGCTCATCGCTGCACGCAGGCTTGGCACCACATGGTCCTGTGGGGTCTTTGCGGCTGGCGAGGGCCGCTGTTCCGAGTAGCTTAGCCCGTAGGGGCAGTGGCAGCCGAGGCTGAGGAGACACGGGGCTCAGGCCCTGAGCGGCCTGCAGGCTCACAGGCCCCTTTCCGAGCAGCGGCCCAGCGGGTGGGCAGTGGGGCTGTCCTGATGGCTCCGTGCGCAGGGGCTGGCTCACTGAGAGGACCCTTACTTTTCTGGGGTCCTCTTCCCCAGCAGGGAGCAGCCTCAGGTCCCCACCAATCCTTGGGGCATCCTCGCCCTCTGTTCTCGACCTCAGAGCCCTCTGGGCTGCGCAGTCCTGGGAAAGCCAGCGGACGTCCAGCTCGGAACCAGGGCACCTGACACGCCTCCCTCGGGGCTGCTTTCCCACCGTGACTCCTGCTGGCTTCTAGGCGCGTCTGCGGGAAACTTCGAGGCAGGGCTGACGGCGTGCCAGGCCGCAGGGCCTCGCCAGCCCGGGAGCGGGAGCGTGCGGGGCCCAGGCTCCCTTGGATGCCTCCTGGGGTGGCGGGAGGGCCTAGGGGGACGACACGTTACAGACTGGACTGCTTCTCCTCCAAGTTCACATGCTGCCATCCTCACCCCTGGCACCTCCCTCCACGCGTGGCCGTGTTGGGAGCATTAAAGACGTGATTGAGGTAAAACGAGGCCAACAGGACGGATGTCCTGCAACGAGAGGGGACCGGGACGTGACATGCACAGAAGGACCGCCACGTGGGCACGGGGACGCGACACCCATCTGCCGGCCCAAGAGGCTGCAGGAGCTGGCCCTGCCGACACCTGGGTCTCAGACTCTTGGCCTCCGGGACCAAAGCACAATAAATTTCCGCTGTCTGAGTCCCACCCAGTCTGGGGCATTTGTCACAGCAGCCCTAGTGGACTGTGCCACTTATGTCACCGGGAGGACTCAGGCCTGATGTAAGGGAGGTGCCGCTGACGTAACAGGCAGCTAGGATGGTCTCCCCTGGGCCCTGGGGTGACTTCGACGTGGCGATTCTGACATCCCCAGGCCTCAGTGCCTCGCCGGGGAAGTCTCTGCACTGGGGCCTCTCCAAGGGTCGGGGACAACCTGTTTCTAAGGATACTGAGGCCAGGGGCCACCCTGAGCCTTCCCCGGGGCAGGAAGGGGGATCCCTGCGCTCTGTCTCAAGGTGGAGGTTGTGCCTGTGCCCAGCTCCCTTTGAGGGGCGCTCCGGCCTGCCTGTCTCCTGGGGCTTGAGCTGGGCTGTCAGGATGTCGGTTCGTGTATGCTCGGGGCTGGCTTTGTCCCCGGGAGGCGTCCTGGCAGGCAGGAAGAAGGCGTGGTGTGGCCCTGGTTTCCGTGGAGGGATATTCGCAGCTTTTAGCTACAGATTTTCGTGAATATGGGTTATGGAATTTGTCCCCAGTTCTCTCTTCCCCATGCTGGGCATTAGGGCCAGTTGGAGGGTGGACTTCTGTGGCCTGTCACTTAATCCTCAGGCAAGTGTCTGCTCACCTCACTGCACGGAGGGCTCAGGCATTGGCAGGAGCCTCCTGCCTGGAAGCGGGTAGGAGGGAAGGGCGGGGCGCAGCCAGGCCCTGGAGAAGGCGGGGCGTCCCTGGTTGCTCCTGGCTCCATCATGACCACGCACACAGCCTCCCACAGAACCAGGGGAGCAGGAGGGTGGCCCCAGAAGCCAGGCGACCTCTTTCTGCCTGTGACTCTGTGCAGGTCCCTTTGCTGTCTGGATTTCGGCTTCCCTATCTGACCCTGAGAGGACGGTCACCTGTCCTGCGGGGTGGCTTAAGGACAAGGCTAGTGAACCTGTCACCTGGTACCCGAGGGCACAGTTCTGTCCTGTGGCACCACTGGTTTAGAAAGACGCAGGGGACAGGCACGTCCTGAGCGAAAACTCAGGCGATGAGTCTGCTCAGGCATGCTGAGCGGTGCCTGACCAGCACCCAGGGAGCCCGCCCTGGGGGGAGACTGGCTCTGGCGTCCAAGGGAACGGCCAGCAGCAGCGCCCGGGGAGGGAGAGGGCCCAGCGGCCCTCGGGCCTCGCAGGATTAGCGGGTCTAACAGATACGTCCAGGAGGGCGGCGGGCACCTGCGCCAGGTCTGAGTCAGGCCGATCTCGGCTCCTGAGTGCTCCTGCCATGGGCTGACCACTGCTTGGCCAGCACGTGTGTCTCGGGCTTCGTCCTGCAGGAGTGGCATCATCCTGGTCTTCACCAGGGGCCACCGCTTCACAGGGCCTGAGGTCCCCCAGGTGGAAGTGACCACTGTACCCCTGTCTTCTCTCTTCGCCCTAACCCATCCCCTCTGGTTAGAGTCACAAGAACCACGAAATTCGTTCTAAAAAATCACCCCTTCATTTCCCCACTAATCCCTAACTCCCTTAATTAAGCCAATGGTAGCCTGAATTGTTCTAAACATCTTTTGGGGGATTATATATTTTAATCATCATTATCCAATGAATATTTGATTATATAGTCATCATACAATCAAGAGTAAAAATTATAATCCGAAAAAAGGCATTTAATGACACTTTAAACGCCTGGGTGTTTGATGAAGGGCATCAGAGGATCAGGTGCTGGATGGAAAGACAATGGGTGGGGGGCGCTTCCCAGCCAGGGACTGGAGCTCCCCGTCCACCCTGAAAAATAGGACCACGATTTCAGAAGAGAGGAAACCGAGCTCTCGTGTCCCACAGCCGCCCCCGCCCCCGCCCGACCAGGTGCCGTGGAAACGATCCACGCGCATCATCTGCTAGGGCGTTCGGACCGCGGGAGCCCTGGGGCTGGCCAGTGCGGCCGGAGCGCCGGGGTCCTCTGGCTGGTGTTGAGGGCTGGATCTGGGACTGGCCGGGGCCTCGGGCCGGGGCTGCCCGCTTCCTGCTCTGAGGCCGGAAGTGTTCACTAGCCCCGCACCCAGCAGCTTGGCGAAGCACCTGCAGCTCCCTGCGGGGCCCGCAGCGGGAGGACAGAGCAGCGGCGGCTAAGAGTGCGGAGTCTGCGCCCAGCCTCGCTGCGCGGCGCTGTGAGACCTAAGGCAAGTCGCTTAGCCTCTCTGTGCCTGGATTTCACACGGTAAAGTGGAGCTGCTGTGAGGAGGGGTAGGCTCCCGCGGGCACGCTGCCGTAATAGCTTAGAGAG
>NW_006438871.1:874758-883308 GCF_000325575.1 Pteropus alecto
GGGCCCGAAGGCCACTCGGCACAGCTCCCAGGCCCGCCGGGTGTGTCCCCTGTCACTCTGCCTTCCTCAGGGGCACAGAGTCCCATGTGAAGTGGAGAAGGTCTTCCAGGGTCCCAAGTCCAGCCCTCTGTTTAAAGAAGGAGAAACTGAGGCCCAGAGAGGGATGGAGAGTGAGTGGGGGGCAGAAACGTTTATCTCTAGGCTCCAAGTCTGCTATTTTTTTTCACTCTGCCCCCAAGAAGCTTAGGCTCGGGCGGGGGGAGCACCCAGCAGGGTGCCGGGGCCGCTGTCCCTGCTCCACGGTGGCTCTCTGCAGAGAGCTGGACAGGCCCATCCCGGAGCCCAGCTGGTCCAGGACCTGGCGTGGGGTGGCAGGACCCCCCCAGGTGGGCTGGAGGCAACTAGGCTCAGGGTGGTGACCACAGGGGCTCAGTGAACAGCTGCGTCTTCCTTACCCCCCAGCCGTTCCTCACGTTTGTGTATCTTGTGATAAGTAAACTAATCTATCTCCGCGCATTGTAAGAAATCTGGAAAATGCCAAACGAAAGAAAAAATCACCCCGAATGTTCCAAGCTGCCTATCTGATTTGGTTTAGATCCTCTGTTTAAACCCCTGTGGCTCCCTGGTCACTGCGGAATGAGGACCGGGCGTTCGAGGCCACTTTGCACACTGCACCCCGCTGCTCCCACAGGCGCCTGGCATTTGTCTCGCCCGGCGTGCAGCGCTGGCCTCACTGCCCGCGCCCGGCGGGCCGACTCCTCGGACCCTGCCCGAGTGCCCCGCTCTGGAAAGCTCCTGGTGATCCCCCAGGCGAGACCGCTGGCTTCACTGCCAGCCCTATGTCCATGTCAGCACTGGCCACAGGGTCGCAGGCCAGCCCCTTGCCTGACACGTGGTCAGCACTCCACAAGGGTGGTCCCCGGACACACCCGCCTTAGGAATGAGGACACTGAGGTCCTGGGACTGATTGACTTTTGTGGCTCACCCCACAGGTCTGGCCCAGCCTGGATGCCTTCCCTGTGCCCTGAGTTCTGTGACAGGTATCCTAGGAGCCTGCTGCTCAAGGCGACCTCATCCGGCCCCTCCTGCTGGACAGAGTCCAGTGTTCACCACTACTGAACCATCCTGCGACGCCTCTTCCTGCGGGGCGTCCATCCCTGGAACCTGCTCCTCAGGCTGCTCCCAGAGCCCCACCGGAAGTGGGGAGGGATGGAGGGCGGGACTGGCCTGCTCTACCCCCATCTCCTGTCCAGTGCACCGAGTTCCCCTCTATTGACGTCTGCTGAAATCGTTTGAGACAAAGTTACTGCACAGGCATTAGAGCCACTTTTCAGAGCGAAACATCTGCCATTTAGCGCTATGACGCTACGGGACCGCACTTTAGAGCAGTCTCGTTGCATCTAATTTATTTACTTCCCAACGCTGCAGAGGAGGCCGAGTTCCCAGGTGCTCTGCGTGGGCGGAGTCGGCCCCGCCCCGGGACACGCCCACCCCCTCGGCGCGGTCCTGGGCTCACATCCGCGATGATTTACTCCTCTGCCGCCTGCCAGCGGGCGCCGTGGGAACGCTGCCGGACCACCTTCCCTGCCCTCCCCCACACCCGACGAAGGAGGCCGTGCTGCCCCCCGCTGGGGCCGGCCCCTAGCACGGGAGGGAGACTCGTTCACCCCCACCGGGCCTCTCCTCGCCCACGTCTTTCATCCCCAACCCCCCAGCCCCCGTGAGTCCCCACGCTGGTCATCTGGGGTCACGTGTCCCCCATCAGGCTGTGGGAGTTGCAGAGCCAGCGCTTGCCCAGCTGTCTCTCCATGACCCAGGGGCAGCCTGAACCCCACCTCTCAGGCCGCCTGCCCTCTTAAAAGTCCTTCCCAGGCCTCATGGCCCAGGCCCCCTGAGAGGTCCAGAAAGGAGGAGGCAGAGACTCTGAGGGGTCCAGACACTCTCCAGAGGACACGCAGCTGGGCAGTGGCTGAGCAGGGACATGAAGGCGGGAGCGTGTGACCCTGCCGCTGGACCCTTTCTCACTCCGCGAGGGCCCAGTGTCGCCGAGAGGCCCCCAAACGGAGAGGCCTGACCGGGCAGATGGGGCTGGATGGGGCTGCAGGGTGGCACAGGCCCTGGGCCAGGCCTTGGAGCTGAGAGCGGCCCCCTGGCCCCACCCATCTTTGCCTCTGATATGGGCGATTCTGCTCATCTGAAATAATGAGCCCTTGCCCTGCTGGCTATCTGTGAGCCCCCAGCCAGCTGTGGGGACCCCTTATGTGGGGATAGGTACGGCAGTGTTCCCCCTGTCCTGCCCGGTGGAGGGGAAGTGTGGGGCTGCACTGTCCACCCCTCCTCCCCAAGCCCGACCCTCCTCCCCCCTCGTGGCCACACTGTGAGGGGCCCACAGCCCCCTCTGCAGGCTCTCCTGGGGGTTTCTTTTTCCTGCGAGCCCCTCCCAGGCAGGCAGGGGCCAAGGCTACTAGTTTCACGTCCCCGGTGTCACCCGGCACCTGTCTTGCACCCAGCCAGTGCTCAGTAATGTTTATTGCATGGAGTCGGGAGGCAGTCCGCAGGTGGGCGGGCAGTAGTCAGGGGCATAGGGCAGGAGGGGCTCGTGGGTGTAGTAGCAAGGGAGCTTGAGTATAGGCACCAGGTGAGCTCAGGGGCAGGTAGCAGGTAGACGTGTGTGTAGGTACCAGGTGGACGTGGGGATCTGGCTGAGGGCCAGGCTGAAGATATGAGCCCACCTGGGCTGGGGTACCAACTGGTCAGCTCTGCCGAGGGCGAGCCCCCGGCGGCTTTGAGCGGGGCAGGTTGGGGTGCTGGAGAGAGGGGGACTGGGCCCCCGGCGAGCCGGGCTTCCCTTCCTGCTCTCGCGAGCTCCCCACCCTGGCCCGCCGGCAGGCAGGCTGGCGCCGGGCGCCGGGCTCGCAGACGACACGCGGGCACCTTGTTTGTCTCCTGGCCACTCGTGTTCGATCTGAAGGGCTGGTCTCAGCCTGGCCGCGCCGGCCCCGGGCCCAGGCACCTCCCAAGCACCTCTCCCATCAAACGGCATGAATAATTTAGTCTCTAATTAAAAGTGAGGTCAAGCCATGAAAAATTGCCGGATGTCCAGTAGCTCCGTGATGCATTACATCACACGCAGATCGGAGGCGGGCGGGCAGGGGCCCCCAGGTTCCACGCCTGCCCTTCCGGGCTCGGCTCAGCGTGCAGACCGCGGGGCCCACCCCAGGGAGAGGGTCTCCAAGTGAGGGAGGAGCGGCTGGGTGGACCCCGAGAGCCAGCCCCAGCCCCCAGGGTCAGCCCTGCTCCCTTGCCTCACCCCCACAGTCACCCCTGAGCTGCTCCCTTCCCTCTGGCCCCCCACCGCCCTGCATCCCCAGACGCACCAGCCCATCCTGCTGTTGTAGGTCTGCGAGTATTTTTTCTGGACCATTCTTCCTCCAGGTCTCTGCTTGGCTGGCTTCGTCACTTCATTCAAGTCTCCGCTCAGATGTCCCCTCACTTGTCCACACTGGCTGGAGTGGCATCTGCCCGCCCCATGCCCTTCACGCCAACTAGAATATCAGGCAGGGCCTTTGCCTGGGTCCCCCATGTCCCAGCACCAAGAATAGTGCGTAGCACCCCCGGAGGTGACCAGTGAGGCAAAGGGCTGAGTTGCCACTGGCTCTGCCTGTTTTCTCTGCCTCTCTCGTGCTGGTCAGCAGAGACCAGGAGGCAGGCCCGTGGTTCTGCACCTTGAAAGTCATGTCGGACACAGGGCACTGTCCCCTCTGCTCTTGAATAGCTGGAGGGACGCTACAGCCGGAGGCATCATTTGTCTCCTGGCAGCAGAGAGGCTGTGTTGCGTGGCTGCCTCTGCAGAGCCCAGCCCTCGCCTGGAGGTACCCGGGTCCCGATGGGTCAAGGCCAATGGCTGGCTCTGCAGCTCTGCCCAGGAGGCAGCCAGTGGGGGCCGGGGCAGAGGGTGGGGCTTAGATCCCCAGCACCCCCTCCACCCGCTCCAGAGGACGGTCCATCCAGCCGTCCGCCCCAGGGGGTGCTGCTCGGGTGGGTGTCCCACAGGGAGGCAGGTCAGGAGCCCCACAGGGGAGAGGCTCTGTCCCACCCCGGTGGGCACCAGACCACTCCCCAGGGAACGCCCCCCAGGGACTGGGCGTCCTCACGGATGGGGCCCGGACCATGGCGCACGTGGTTCCCATTTTCTAGAGGGGAAACTGAGGCTCGGAGAGGTTGGCCGATGTGGGCCGAGGCAGCGCCTCAGGTGTGGCTGTGGGGACCTGGGCCCCTCAGTGACCTCTTCTGTGGGGAGGGAGCTGCAGCCTCCCTTCCCCGTGAGGTTCCTTGAGCTCCTCTGCCAGCGAGGGGTCAGAGCCCGGGGTAGCAAGGCGCCCTCGGTCCCCACGAGGCTGGGGACAGGGGACGACCCTGCTCTAGAGCAGCGGCCTGTGTGTGGATGTGGGCGAGGGACGTCCCCCAGCGCGGGGCACAACCTGAGCCCGGCCGTGGCCCCAGCGGCTCCCAAGTCCTGGCCCGCCGGCCGGCCGGCCCCAGCTGCTGCCTTGAACGCTGGTCTATTCCTGAGGGGAGCCGCGAGGGGAGGGTGCCAGGGGCGCCGCTGGCCCTTGGGTAGCAGATTAAAGATGGATATTTTGTTTGTTACAATCAAGACCTCTGATTTCAGTTTTATAAATTTTTAAAATATTAATTATATTTTGGAAAGCAGGCGAGGCGAGCGTGTCACCGCTGCTGCCTGCTCAGCTGGCAGCTCTGCTCCTGGCCCAGACTAGCTGCTGAGGAGGCGGTTGGGGCATTTTAATCCACCTTGTTAAGTTATTAAATTTTCTTTATTTACATACGGATCCCACTTTCATTAGCATTGTAACAGGTGCTCATCAACAATTTATCATGTGGGAGGCGCAGCCAGACAGCAGCAGAGACATTGCTACAAAGTTTACTCTTAATTACAAGGAAGCGGCTTTGAGGACAATACAAGGCTGTCGCCCCTGCCTCCCCCTCCCCGCCACCCCTCCCTCTCCCCGCCCCTGCCTCCCTCTCCCTGCCACCCCTTCTCCTCCCTGTCCCCTGCCTGCCACCTCCCTACCTCCTCTCCCCCTCCCCGCCCCCCTCCACAGGTTTGGGCCCCAGAGGCTCCCGGAAGCCCACTGTGGCTGTTCAGGCCAGTCTGGGCCCTCAGGGGAGCAGCCTACGAGGGGACCCAGGGCTGTGCCCTGGGGCAGGTGGCTGACCCCCTGGCTAGGCCTCCTGGATCTCCGAGGAGTGGTGGAGCTGGCAGGCTAGGACCCCTTTTCCTACGTGGGGGACCCAGGCAATGACTTAACCTCTAGAAGCCTCTTTGGCTGCTTCCCTCAGGTCCAGGGGGTACTTGGTGGGAGGGGCACTGGCCAGATGGCCTGGCATGGCATGTACACACCTGCTTGGCCCTGGGTGAGTGGGAGGGCCCTGGAGAGCAGCTGGACCCCACAAGGAGCCAAGGGCTCCAGGGCCCTCACCGCACGGAGAGGTGGCAGCCCGCACGTGTGACGGAGAGTCCTCCTGTCCTTCCTGCATGCCCCGGGGGTTTCCAGGGGGATTGCACAAGCGCCAGGGAGGGGAGGCCAGCCCCAGAGGGTGCGGGGCACTGAGCAGCACTCGGCCTGCGGTGCCCCTACTGTTGGCGTGCCTCCTTGGGGCCTCGGGTGGGCCCGAAGGCAGAGATCTGCATGGCCCGTGCAAGGGCCACACGTGCCACCTCCCCTCCTGCCCCAGGGCCCCCGGCCAGGTACCAGGGCACTGAGCGAGGGGGCTTCGGAGGGTCACCAGAAGGGACACAGTGGACTGGAGGAGGGGACAGACTGTGGACAGTAGGTGGTCAGCCCTGTAGGTGGCCAGGACTGGGCAAGGGCTGCTGGTAGGAGGACCCAGTGGCCAGATGCTGCCAGGCTGTGGGTGCTGCACACAGCAGGAGGTGGGTGCTGGGCGCAGGTGAAGTGGGTGCTGGGCACAGGTGAGGTGGGTGCTGGGCGCAGGTGAGGTGGGTGCTGGGCGCAGGTGAGGTGGGTGCTGGGCGCAGGTGAGGTGGGTGCTGGGTGCAGGTGAGGTGGGTGCTGGCAGGGCTCCCCCGGCCAGGTACCAGGGCACTGAGCGAGGGGGCTTCGGAGGGTCACCAGAAGGGACACAGTGGACTGGAGGAGGGGACAGACTGTGGACAGTAGGTGGTCAGCCCTGTAGGTGGCCAGGACTGGGCAAGGGCTGCTGGTAGGAGGACCCAGTGGCCAGATGCTTCCAGGCTGTGGGTGCTGCACACAGCAGGAGGTGGGTGCTGGGCGCAGGTGAGGTGGGTGCTGGGCACAGGTGAGGTGGGTGCTGGGCGCAGGTGAGGTGGGTGCTGGGCGCAGGTGAGGTGGGTGCTGGCAGGGCTCATCTTTACCGTGCACTGATGGCCCCGCCCATCCCGGGAGGCCATTCCCACCTCTCCTCCAGCAGCACCCACACCCCATTGCGATTCAGGCCTCAGTGCTTCATACCTGCCTTTCCACATGCCCTCTCTTCTCTCTGGGTCCCCTCAGGGACTGGCGTGAGGTAGCCGACAGCTGGTGCGGCCCAGCCTGCCCCGCAGAGGGGTTAGGCAGAGACGAGCCTTTCTTTGGCACAGTCGGTGGCTGCGCCCTGAGCTTTGCAGGAAGGGCTGGCCACGGCACCTCGCGGGGCCCCCAGGACCTCCTCCTGCACACGCAGCCCCCGGCCAGGCGTGCTGGGTGACCCCACCTCCTCGTCCACTCTCTGCCTTCACCCCCAACTTCCCTGAGTCTGCCCTTGCCCAGGGCGGAGCCTCGAGGGGGCCTGGGCGGGGTGGGGGGGTCTGTAGGGCTGGCTGGCAGCTTCTCCAGGCACCTGAAAACCCTCACCCCTCACGTGGCTCCTTTAAAACATGTTTCGGCGGGGAGGGCGCCGCAGATCGGGCTTTTAACATTCATCTCAGCGCTGACGACCGGGAGCCAGGTCCGTTTTCATTGTGGCTTCGGACAGTCGGTTTAGTTGAAGCCACATAAAGGCTCAGAAGTGATTCTCTCCTATAATTCGAGAAGTTTCATGGGCTGAACATCAAAGTGATCGCAAGGGCTGTTGTCCGTGTCCTGCCCCTTGCCCCTGCCCCCTTCTCCCTGCCGCCCTTAGTGAGTCCCCCACCTGCCACTTGCTGAATTGTTACCAACACACTCTTCACTCCCCACTCAGCCCGGCTGAACCCCACGCCTTCTGGGCGGGCCGGGCGCACTGTGGGCTTTGCGTGTGTGTATGTGCGTGTGCCTCTGTGTGAACTGCACTTAGCCTGGAGTTCCAGAGTGCAGGGGAGAGGCTGTCGGCTCGGGGGCTCAGCGGCTCGCCCCGTGCGGGTCCTGCCCCATCTCCGGCCTGCAAGGCCCATCTAGGGCCTTGTTTTGTTGTTCATAAAATGAGCGTCTGCTCGGAGCAGGGCCGCGGCCCAGGTGCCCACAGGGACCATGGAGTCTCCTGGACGGCTGGGCTGGCTGGGCGTGTCGGCCGGAGAGAGAGCCACCCATTCACCAGCTGCCCTGTGCCAGGCACTGCTCTCGGGGGTGGGGGACAGCCGGCACCAGCGGGGCTGCAGTCCTGGCCCACGGTTACCTTCACAGGGGCGACCCTCTCCTTGGTGACGGAGAAGCGGCAGAGTCTGGGGACGGAGGTGGGCAGGGCGGAGAGAGCGCGAAAGGGCGTGGCTGTCCCCGGAGGCCCCTTGCCTCCCCTGGGGGGGCCGCCTAGGACCGCCAGCAAGCAGGAGTCCGAGCCGGGGCGGGCTTGCCGCAGGCACACTCTGTGATCTCCCTGGTCTCCAGGGGTGGCACCAGGGAGCCGACAGCCAGCATGGTCCGGCCCAGCCCAGCCCTGGTCACCTCCCCTCAGGCCGGGTGGCCCGGGGAACAAGGGGCCTGTTTGCCAGGCAGAGGTGGGGTTCAGCACCGTGCAAGGCCGGGCTTGAGACGCTGGGACCCAATCGGCCCGGCTCGGCCGCGGCCTCGGGCCTGGACGGAGAGGCGGGGGGCTTCTCCACGCTGCCGGAGTCGCCTCCCTGACCCTCTCGAACCACGTCGTTTGACGAGGACGCACCCACCGCTGTCACCCGCCGGGTCCGCCAGCCTCTCTGGGATGCGGTCGGTTTCCTCCACAGGCGCCCAGGCTGTCGTGCCCCGTGCCCCCCAGCTCCGTGCCCCCTGCGTCCCCAGCAGCTGCCAGGACGGGGCCCCCCTCACGCCTGCACGGTTCACCCGCACGCCCGCCTCCCGTAAGCCGCCTCTCACCCCGCTGTATCTTCTGTTGCATTTTCAACCACAGCAAGATGAATGGGCACAATTATCCTGTTCTCAGACTGGGGACATGTGGCCTGGCATATGTGGGGCCGACCTGAGCGGAAATCCAGGCGCGCGTCCCCAGACAGCACACCGGGCCGCCCCGGGTCTCACTCAGATGGCGCCACCCACTCCCGCAGACAGCTGGCGACGCGCCAGACGCCCCCGGCGCTCTCACTTCTAACAGAGAAAGCGG
>NW_006438871.1:883467-897843 GCF_000325575.1 Pteropus alecto
CAGGCCCGCGTCCCCTTCGTCGGTGACTTTGGCGTGTCCTCAGCAAGTCTGGCCTCCGTGTCTCACTCGTGCGTCAGGATCGCGTGCTCCCTGACCCTAGGGGTCGTCTGTGGAATGTGGCCTCCGGGGCCAGAGGGCCCTTAGGGAGCCTGGTGAGAGCTGGGAGCCTGGAAAGGGGGCGGACGCACGGCGGGGGCAGCAGCTTCGGGGACCCCTCGGGGCCGGGGCTGAGAGCGCCTGGGTTTGGATGGCCATGTGGCCGTTTCTTGGGGGATGGCCCGGGACCAGGGTTGCCCGACCCCGGGGGCCGGGGCGTCCCATGCAGTCGGACACTCAGTCCCCCTGCCTGGTCACCATCTGGGGGGCCTGGCTCCAAGGCCACAGGAAGTCCCATAACAGAGCTGTGACGAGGAGGCAGGCGGATGGCTCTGTGGTGTCCAGCAGGACAGACGCTGTGAAGGCGAGGTGTGGGGGCCCGCGATGGGGCCCAGTGCTCAGGCCGGGGCCCCCGGCTGTGTCTAGGGGTCGGGGAGGGGCCGGGAGCCTGGTGGCAGGTCTCAGAGAAGACAGCCCAGCCACGGGGCCCTCCGAAAACACCTGCCGGACCTACAGAGGGGAAGCCGAGGCTGGGACGGGGACTGGCCCCTCTCTCCCTGGCCCCTGACAGACCTGTAGATGCCGTCCCACACGTCTCTGAGGCCTCAGGACACCCCCGGCCCCCGTCCAGGACGGCCGGGTCCCTCCGGCCGGGCCCGCCCTCCCTCGCCGCCCGCTTGGACACGGGGCGCTTGTGGGCCCACCTTGATTGTGTCAATGGGAGATGATTTTCAAGGTGAAATTTCTAGCTCAGTTGAGTCACTTTCGTGCAAGGCAGCGCACGTGCCACGTGCTGCTCCCTGCTGCATTTAAATTTACTCCACTTTCCCTCGCTGACACCTGTTTAAATCAATATCTTCCTCTCCAGGTCGCGGGGAGAATGTGCCCGGCTCTCCACACAGCGCTTCTCAAATCCACTAAAATCAACACAATAATTGAAATATTTTCAAGCTGATTACACCGCAGCCCGAGGCTAGCCTGGTTGCTAAGGGTGAGCTCCGCGGTTGCTAGGGGGAGTAAATCATCTTGCATTATTTGATTTTTGTTATAGATATGAAACCGCTACTCCCGCGATTAAATGTCTCTCAGCCTAACACCTATGGGACCTGGGGAGAGGGAAGAGAAAGGCGCCAACCTTGACCCTGTCAAATAAATATCTCTAACTTTTCCTGTCCTCGGGCCTCCCCGCCAAACCGCCAAACCGGCCGTGGGTTTTTTTCTTCCCTTAACCTGACTTTAAATAACAAAGCTGTGGGGACAGGAGGGGCGGGAGGACGGTCTGTTCTATCCGGAACCCGCGAGCCGGCGGCGGCCTGTGCCACGCTGGACGCCAGTGCCCGGGGCGTGGGCGGGCAGGGCCGCTGGGTTCCAGGGGCTCCCGCCGGCCCAGCGCACGGTGCCGGGGGCTTGCCCACCGCGCCTCATGCCCCTTCGGTGAATTCTGCCCAGACCCCGGCCTTGGCCGGCTGGGTCAGCCTGGCAAGGGGTCAGGTGTCCGGGGTGAGCCCGAGGACACCAAGACCGGGAATGATGCAGGTGCTCTGGCCATGTGACCCAGGGGCTGCAGCGCTGAGGCCAGAGAGGGCCGGGCCTAGCTCGGCAGTCACCGGGCGGCGGTCACCGGGCGGCATCACCGGGCGGCGCTGGTCCCCGCCCTGCCTGGGGCCCTGAGCTGCCGCTTCTGCGGGCTCAGTTGCCTCACTTTTCCCTAGAAGTCCCCGCCCCCGTCCAGCTCTCCCGGGGGACGGGCCGCCCTCCGCACCCCTGGCCTCCGCCCGCTGTCAGTCCGGGGCCTGGGGCTGCCAGGCCGCGCCTCCCTCCCAGGCTGCCCCAGCCAGCACCCTGGAAAAGTGCAGGTAGCCGCCAAGCCTGCGCCTGCCGAGCTGTAAGAACCTCTGCACCGAGCTGGCTGTCTGGTGGCAGGTGGGCCTGAGGCCGCCCGGCGGGGACCCAGCCAGCTGTTACCGTGAATGAATCTGAGTGAATTAGCAAACAGCACACAAACCTGTCAACTGCATCACTCGCGGTGACTCTAAGTGCTGGGCTGGCTGGGGGCCTTGGCCCTGTCCCACTGAGTGGGGAGCAGTGCCTGGATGGCCCTGTCCCTCTGGCTCCCGAAGCACTGCCCTTCCGGGGCTGGCCTCTGTGCCAGACCCGTCCCTGGCTCCCAACTCCACAGGGTGGCACCGAGCAGTGGCCACTGCTTGCCTGGACCCCGGACGTCCAGGGCCCTGAGCCCCGCTCGCCGCCTGAGCAGCCAGTTCCCGGGACGTCGCCGCTGACCGCTCCAGCCCCCAGACCCTGAGGCTTCCTCCGTTGCTTGGCACCCTGCGGTCCGCCCGCCCAGTGCCGGAGGTGGTCAGCGTGGGTGCCCTCGCCTGTGCACAGCTGGACTCCAGGGCGGAGCCTGCCCCCGGCTCAGGTGCCTGGGACCACGGCACACTCCGGGTGCTCGCGGCTCACCACCACAGGACGCCCTGCCCTGGCCGGCCCCGTGCTCCCCCTGAGGTCTTGGGGTGTGGGCCGCATGGAGGAGGCTCGCGCTGGGGCAGGGTCTGTCTTGGGCGGGACGGTCCTTGAAACTGTCCTCTGTGGAAGCCCAGGCAGCCCAGCCAGGCCAGCATGGCAATGAGGGTGGGGTGGGCCCTTGCGGCTGAGCAGGACACTGAGGGGCCCCAAGAAGTGGCGTGGAACCCCGTCCTGAGGGCCTGCTGCATGCCCACAGCTCACAGGCGAGGAGACCGAGTTCAGAGAGGCTCCGCCAGCTCCTGAGGGGCCTGCATCGCCGACGGGGGTCCCCAGCTCGGCAGTTGGGCAGGGCGGGCAGGCTTTGCATCTGCACAGCTGTGGGACCGGTGGATGCTCCCGGAGTCCAGCCCCTCGCAGTGTGGGGCGACCCCAGACCCCCGGCCCTGGGATAGGGTCGGCGTGTTCTAGAAAGCCTGAGGCTTTGGGAAAGAGGACTGGGGTGTGATGGGGCCGATAGGGCCCCACATGAAGACGCGAGGTCCCACCTGGCGCCCAGGCCTGGGGGCCGCAGCCCCTCACCCACTGATGCTTCAGGCCGTGCGTGGGTGTGCCCTCCTTGCCTCACTCGGGGCCCGCGGTGACCCCAGGAGGCCCCAGCCCACCCATCTGCACGTGAGCGAGGCGGGGGAGGCAGCTGGCCTGGTGGGCAGTGGGTCTGGAGCTGGGACGTGTGTCCGGGCCGCTGACATCTGGCTGTCCCTTCGCCATCCCCAGACCCTGGCGGTTCCTTGCGCCTGAGGTCAGGAGTGACTGGTGCCCAGGTCCCTCCTCCCACGGGCACTGCCAGCAGCCGGCGGGTCTGTGGAGGGTGTGGGAGCCCTTGGGTGGCAGGTGGCAGGAGCCTCACCCTTCTCTGGCCGGGGGCTCTTCGGCAGAGTACCCCACTGGCCTCAGCTCCCCCTTTCAGGGCAGGGCCCCACATGGCCTGATGTGGCAGGACGTGTGAGCGAAAAGGAGGCTGTGGGAGGCACCCCGGGCCAGCGCTCGGGGTGCTCAGTGAACGGTGACGGTCACTCCGGGGCCTCGCACGTCTGTGTGCTCTACTTGGGGTGCCCCTCCATTGCCGCAGCCCCCAAAGTCCCACTCGCCCATCAAGGCTTCCTCACCACCTCCTCTGGAGAGGCTTCGGCTGTCCGGGGCTCCCCAGGCCCTTCTGTGACAGCAGGTGTGAGGGCTTGGGGACCTTCGCCACCCATCAGTCTGGAGCCCCTGAGGGCAGGGGTGACGTCCCGTTCATTATGTCCCCAGCACGAAGTGGGCTTCGGAGAATCCTTGCCAGAAGCACCCAGGAGTGGGAGCTACCAGTTCATGCAGCCCAGGCCTGGGTCCAAGGTGAGCCCCGTGTAGCTGCTCCAGCTAGGTGGGCTGGAGGCCCCTCCGTTTCTGCCGAGGCTTGGTGGCCAGGGAGTGTCGGGGGCATCCCTTAGCTCCGCAAGCGGCCTCCAGGCCAATGTAGCCCTGACCTTGCAGACATGTGGCCTGCCCAGGGCCGAGGTCGCACGGGCCCTGGTCATGACACCCACTGTGTCACCCAGTCCACGGGGCCTGTGGGGAAGGCGGGGGCTCTTGGGCAGGGCCTCCGGGAGCAGCAGCTGTGGGGGGGCTTCTGGGAGACCTGTCCCTTCAGCCCTTTGGCCCAGGTGCCCGGCCTGGCTCGCCCCCACACGCAGGGCGTCTTGGAGCCCGTGGGATGGGAATGGAGGGCCCGGTCCTTGCCCTCGCCCTCCGCCTCGCCCTCCCCCCACCTCCTTGCTCAGCGCCAGGACCCGCACCCCGACCACAGACACGCTCAGAAGTCTGTGGCGACCGCCTTTGGGCCTCAGACACTCCACTCCCGGCAAGGAGGTCCAGCATCCACCCCGCCCGGGGGGCCCGGGGGAGCCCCTGGAGCTCCCTCCTGTTTACCAGGCAGCCCACCTCTCGCCCCGCCAGGCCGCCGGGACCCTCCTGGCCATTCAGCGAAGCCATCTGCCGCCAGAGCCGCGAGTCCCCGGCAGGAGCTGCACGACAAGCTGAGATATGTCAGTGCAGTTATCAGCAGAGAGCAACATCTGCCTCCCTGCCACCAACAATGGTGGGCCATTTAGTCTGTCCCCTCCTCCCCTGAGCTGCAGACAACAGCTCCCTGAATTATATTTTCTCACTCAATTAGCACTATCATCCTGCTAAAATAGAGGCCAATTTACCTATAATGACATCATTGTTAGGGAAGAGGCGGGCTGGGCTGTCACCAGGTTGTGGAGACAGGTCCGTCTCTCTCCACTAACCCTGACAGGGACGGGCCGGGGAGCCGGGGAGGAAAGGCAAGGGGCGCCCGGGCGGCCTATCGGCGGCCACCCCGTCACCTCCGACCGCAGACATTGTTGCCGACAGTTCTCAGAAGCAGTGTGGCGGAAAATTGAGTCCAGATTCATTAGGGTTTTCAGTGTGCCGCTCAAGTCGGTTAAATTGATACATTTCCTAACGAAATTGAAGTGCTTTGTGCTGCCAGCGGAAAGCCGGTGACCGGCCTCGGCCCGCTGAGCAGCAGACGAGCTGACGGATCCATTAGGCGGCTCCCGGCCCCGGCCCTCTCTCCCGGCCCGCGCTGTAAATCTCCGCCAATTTCGGTCCTAATCATCATTATAAACCTTCCTCTGCCCGCACGCTCGCCGGCCCTCCGCACGTCGCCCCCAAAACCGCCCTGGCACGCTAAGCGGCCCGCCCGTGGGGTCGGCGTCCTGGTGGCGCATCCTGGTCGGCGGAGGGGCGGGCAGGGGCCCCGAGGCGGCGGGAGCCGCGGGCTTGGGGCTCCAGGCTGGAGGTCGAGGGCTCGTGCGTGCCAGCTAGGATCCGGAGTGGGGTGCGGAAGCTGAGGCGGGTGCTGGGGCTCCCTGAGATGCAGACGCAGAACGTCAGGGTGGGCAGGGAGCCTGGAGGTCTCTGTTCCCGATTGGACCCTACTTTTTTTTTAGTTGAGATACGTACAGAAAGTCCACAAATGTCAGGAGATGGTGTGATTAGCTTTCACATATGGACACACCCGGGGACCCCCCGCCCCCGCCCCGATGGAGGCCCAGCGCCTTCCAGCACCGGGGGCCCCTCCGCCCCTCCCAGCAGGGTCACCCCTGCTCTGGTGTCAGCAGATTAATTTTCTCTGCTGTTGAACTTGGTAGAGGTGGAATGATACAGTGTGTCATTTTTGTGTCTGGACTTTTCCTGAGAATTCACACTTCTGCGTACATCGGGCGCCGGTTCTTTTTCCTTGCTGTGTAGTATTCCACCGTGGGACTGGCACAGCTGGCCTGGCCGTTCCACTGCTGTGTCCCGCTTGGGGCCGTCATGAGTAAATCTGCTGCGAACACCTGTCGTGCGCCCTCCGCATCGTGCACAGTGTTTTGGAAATGCAAATGCACGTCTCTCTCCCTCCCCGCCTCCCTCCCATGGGAGGACGGCCTGGCAGTGGCCGGGAATCCTGAGGGGAGGGCGGCCCCGCCTTCGAGGCCAGGGGCTGCGTTGCGTCGTGGAGACTGAGCAAACTGAACGTGATGGGACCAGGTTTCTCATTTCCAAAGACATGCAAAGCGGCCGGGGAGCAGGGACACGCGCCACGTCATCGAGCCGGACGTGGCCTCGTGACCCGTAGACAGATAAGCGTGTGCGTGCCGTCCGCCCCCGCTCCGTGTCCCGCCCTCAGGAGGCCTGGAGACGCCTCTCGTGGCCACGGGCACGTCACGCAGGTCTTGCTCCCCCCAGTGCTCTCCTCTGTGAGGGGACGTGGCCTGGCCGAGCCCCAGCCCGGGCAGGGAGAGGCTGAGCCTGGCATGAGAACTTGGGAACCAGCTCGAAGGAGTGCCCCCTGGTCGAACAGGGACAATTAGAGCATCAAGTAAATGACAGCTGTAACCCAGGAAGGGGCCTCCCCGCGTCCACAGCAACGTAGGCAAATAGATTAATGAGCACACGGGGCGGGGAGAGATGGGGCTTGGACGTCAGCGCTGGTCAGCCATGGGGGTGACTCGCTGCCGAGGGCCGGCGACGACGTAGGTAAATAAATTAATGAGCACACGGGGCGGGGAGAGATGGGGCCTGGACGTCAGCGCTGGTCAGCCATCGGGGTGACTCGCTGCCGAGGGCCGGCGAGGGGCGCGAGGGCCGGGGGCGGGGTTCAGGAGGAGCGGGGTTCCACGCGGCTTCGGAGCGCCTGCCGGGCTGTCTGCTCTCGCCCACGGGTGAGAATCGCTTTGCGGTGGGAAGCCCGCCCGGCGCCATGGAGACCGCCCCGGCGCTGAGCAGCCTCCCAGCGGGGACAAACCCCACGTCCCGATGGGGACCCAGTATCGCCCTGTGCTCATCCCTGCCCCGGGCCTTTGCACACGCTGTGCTCAGTGTCCCCAGCGCTTCCACACTCCTGGCCCACTGGACCCTCCTCCCGCTCAGCTGCTGTGCCGCTCCTTCGCTGAGGCCTCTCCTGCTCCCTGCCCGCCCCCCAAAGCTCCCCAACTGCTCCCCAAAGCTCCCCGCCTGCCCCCAAAGCTCCCCGCCTGCCCCCAAAGCTCCTCGCCCGCCCCTACTTGGGTAGCTCACCAAGGACGCCCTGCTCAGTCCTGGTGCCTGCTGTCAGCTCTGTCATGGCCTGGGCCACGCCGTGCTCACGCGGGACAGCAGGCGCCACTACAGTGTCAGTAGACAGTGACGACTCTGAGGCTGAGAGGAGAAGGGTCTCACGGGGTGGCAGGGAAGGACTTGCCCCCGAGCCCGGGTCCCAGCCGGTTCCCTGTGTGAAGGGGGAGCCGCAGGGAGCGGGGAGCACGAGGCCGGCACAGGGTGCGACACCTGGGCCTGTGTCCTCCGGACTCCAGTGGGTCGTGGGGCCTGTGGGGTGGTGGCTGCTCGGTCGGAGCCGGCGCTGTGGGGTGGTGACATCAGCTGGACCGGCGTTGACGCATTGTCTGGTGCTCGCCGAGCCTTAAGGACGAGCGAGGGAGGCCTGAGAGGGGACAGCCGGGAGGGGGCAGGCGCCCCGGGTGGGGCAGGGGTGCTGCTCAGGGCCCGCACCCTCACCTCTCTCTGTGCCCACCGTGGGGCCCCCAGCCTCACGGGCACACTCTGGAATGGGGACCCCAGATGGCGAAAGGTGGAGGCGGGGCGCCCCCCACCTGACACTCAGGAGTGAGGAAGCGAAGGCCACAGCGTGACAGCAGAGCCCTCGGGGCCAGTGAACCCGAAGCGCGGCCCCTGCGAGGGAGGGGGTACTCGCAGCTCCGCGCCCCGGCCCAGCGGAGGCAGTTCACTGGTGCTCTGTGCCAGCATGGGTCACGCTCTGGGGGGCCCAGATGGCGAAAGGTGTCACTCGAGGCGGGGCGCTCCCCCACTGGCACTCCAGAATGTGTCACTCCAGGACGCGGCACTCCAGGACACGTCACTCCAGGACGCGGCACTCCAGGGCGCGTCACTCCGGGATGCGTCACTCCAGAATGTGTCACTCCAGGAACGTCGCCCGTCCCTGCTCTTTAGCTCGCGGTTCCTGGGGAACCAGAGGTCGCTCGCGGGCTGGACGCAGGGTCCTTTCCGACGGGGCCCACCCGGAAATGCAGAGGAGGCTCCCAAACGCGAGGGCAGAGCCCTAGGTCGTCGACTGCCGAGTGGCCTCAGGTTAAAGCCCCTGTTTAAACCAAAGCGAAGGTCACATCACACAGAGTCCGTCACGTGAACCACTCTGAAACGCGCAGCACGGGGGTTAGAACGTCGCCCCGCTGTGTGCCACGATCTGCAGGCCATTTCGCCACCCCAGAGGGAAGCCCCGGCCCCGGCCCGCGCCCACGCCCCCGGCCGCCGCCGCCGCTTTCCGTCTGCGGCCTTCTCTGCTCCGGGCGAGGCATGGTCCTCACCCAGCGTCAGGCCTTCACGGCGCCCGCGTGTGGCAGGTGTCGGCGCCCCCTCCTCCTCGTGCCGGACCCTGCCCCGTGGAGCTGCCCCCGGGGGCCTGCTCACCACGCACCTCTGGGCCGTGTCCGCCTTTTGGCTGCTGTGCACACGCGTGTATAAGCTTTTGTCTGAACATCTGTTTTCAATTATTGGACTAAAGTTTAAAATACAAAAAAACATATAATTAGGAGAAACGAGACCAGAGTCTCTGCCCCAGCTGCGTCTTCACGTACTTGCGAGCTTGGCTCGGGCTTCCTCCCTCACGGTCCAGCTGGAGAAGCTGCCACATGCCCGCCCTCCTAGTGGCTTCTGGGCGCTCAGTGGGGTCAGAGGGTGTGGGTGGGGGCACTGGGGCTTCCTCCTGAATGCAGCCAGGGCCCCGAGGGACCAGGGCCTTCTCGGGAGGCTGGGCCCTGGGACCCAGGTCTGGAATCGTGGGATGTGGCCAGGCTGGCAGTCGCATGGGGAGTTGGCGGGCGCGCACTCCCCGTGGGCCTTGCTGACCTCACCAGAGGGCCAGGCTGCTGGGGCAGGGCTCCAAAGGCCCAGGCGTCAGGTGGCCTGGGGTTTGGCCTTGGAGTTCAAAGCTGCTGTAGCTCCTGTGGGCAGCCTTGGGGTAGCCAGGGATGAGGTGGGGAGCACGGGCCTGGCCTGACCACCCTCAGACCTCGTCCCTACACCTCAGCCAGTCTTGGGGTGTCAGCCCGGGGTCATTTGGAGTGGAGCCGGCCACCTGCTGGCCGTGTGGCTTTGCCAGGCCTGGCGCTGTCCGGGTGTGGCACACACTGCTGCCTGCTCAGAGCACCTGGAGGCTGCAGACCACAATCCCCAGGCCCCTGCCACCAGGGAGCCCTGGACTGAGCAGGGAGCTGGCTCCGAGCAGAGGGTCCTGCCCCGGGCTCCCATTTCTCTTGTCATTAAAGGCTTGGAGCTGACAACACAGGACAGTGGCTGGGAAGCGTCCTGGGGCCGCTCAGGCTGCCTGTGAGCAGAGAAGCAACAGCCCCCCCTCCGCTGAGCTAGAAACCTGGCGGATCCGGCCTCACGTCTCCCAGGCACCGGGACAGACTAGGGAGCGGCTCCGTCTCACTCCTCAGGAGCCTCTTCCCACTCCGGGGCATCAGACCCCTAAACGGGCTGAGACCATGTGGCACAAAGCGGGGGCTGGGACACGGCCCAGGGACAGGCCTGCTTGGCCTGAGATCAGGGAGCCCCTGTCAGGGGGCCACCTAGGCTGGGTCTTAAGGATAGAGGTTCCCCAGGCTCGGGGACAGCTGGGAGGAAAGCTCAGAGGCGGATGTGCAGGGTGACTTGAGCTGGGGGACTGGCGTCCCGGGAAGGCTCGGAGGTGGGGGCCTCCGTGGAGCTCTGGGCCCTATCCGTTCCCAGCAGCAGCTCTGTGGGGCGGGCGAGGGACCTGGTCAGTTCTCCCCCAGGGTCCCGGGGAGCGGCTGCGGGTCTGACCTGGGGGCCTGGGCGAGGAACGGGCCGGGGGTGCTGGGAGAGGGCCTTTCTCGGGGCGGCAGCCCCTCGCCGTGCAGGCACTCGGTGTTTACGCCCCGCGGAGAGGCCGGATGGAGATTTATGGTGATGGGAGAGAGCCTCTCACCTAGGATCTCGCTAGACGGGTGAGAGGACAATATCACCCATCGAAGCTCTTAACAAGTCGATAAGCTGCATCGAGTCAATAAACCGCGGGGCTGGGAGGCGGTGTCTCCAGGTGGGGTCAAGGGAAGCGGGGCGGGGAGGGGCAGCCATGTCCAGCCCTCGGGCTCCAGCTCCTCCTGCCCAAGACAGAGGAGGGGCACGCCGCATCCTCCGTGCCCCCTGGGGCGGATGGGCTGCCTGGGTGGACACGGGGCGGCCTTGTCGACAGGGCCGGGCTACGGCCGGGCTCCCATCCCCCTTCCAGTGGCGTCTCCAGCATGTACCTTCCCTCGCCTGGGCCCAGCCCGTCCCGGCCGCAGTCACAAGCTCTCTGGCCCGCTCCCTCGGGCATGGCGCCACACTGCTCCACTGCTCCCCGACGCCGGCTCAGCCTGCCTCCCCCGCCACGGCCCAGGCTCCGTCCCGTTCTTGCCAGCTGGCCTCCAGGAGAGGCCCCCTCACACCGCGTGGTGCGCGGGCAGGGTGCGGTTCTTCAGTCACTCAACAAACATCACGGAGGCCTACCCAGGGTCTGCCCGGCGCTGTCCCAGGTATCGGGAGTACGCGGTGAGGTTGGCCAGGAGCGTCACACACAGGACGCAGCATGAGACGGAGGGAGGGTGCAGTGAGGTGGGGTGTGTGGTGCGTGGAGGGACGTGGAGCAGGGACGGAGCATCTGGGAGGGCGGTCGGGCAGAGGGAGCAGCGTGTGCAAAGGCCCTGAGGTGGGAAGGAGCTGGATGTTCTCGGGGTCAAGGAGGGGCCAGCACCAGCGCGACCAGCGTGCAGTAGGGTCTGAGTGGGGAGGGGGCAGAGACAGGGATGGACAGACACAGACAGGAAGAGGTGCCGCCGTGGGCGTGAGGAGTTGGGCCAGGACGTGGCAGGCCGCTCAGGCAGAGGGAGGGGCCCCGGGAGGGCAGCGAACTCTGCTTCCCACCGAGCGAGAGAGCTGGTTTTCTGCAGCCACAGGAGGCAGAAAGGTCCGGCCCAGCACCGTCCACCAGAAATAGCACGCGAGCCACATTTGGGATTGTCGACTTTGTAGTAGCCATGGAATCAAAGATGTCTAAAGAAGCAGGTGACGTTAATTTTAATGCTCTGTTCTATTCAACCCGACACGTCAGAGATCTTTCTGCTCAGTATGTGCTTTACACATTTTTGGGGCAAGACCTCCGAGACCCGCAGCGGCACGCACTTCAGATGCCCGCCCAGTGGTTAAGGGGGGGCCGTCCCTCCAGGAGACACCTGGTGCATCGCTTCGGTTCTCACGTTTGAATTTGAAACAGGGTCAGACACAGCAGAAAGCTCAGACTCCTGGGCCACCTTTCACGCCCTCGGCTGGCCAGGTGTGTCTGAGGGCAGGACAGGCTAGGTGAGGCTCAGCAGATGGCTCGGGCTGCAGGAAGTCTGGGTGACGTCGCTGTTGGTTGCTGTGTACAGGTGGCCCCTCACTGGGAGGGGACGGCGGGGAGGGCCAAGGCCGAACCCTGGACAGAGTCAGAGGACAGGGCGGAAGCGGGGGGTGAGGGTCCCGGGGGGCAGGTAGCTGACCAGGTCAGAGGCCGCTGCGAGTCGCAGATAAGCGAGCGCTGCCGACACCGGGCAGGGTGCCGTGCGCTGGCAGGGCTGTGGCTGGCCCGCGGGGGACCAGAGGGTAAGGCGCACAGACACTGCTCGTGGGAAGTCTGCAGCAAACAAAGGTGAGACATGGGGCAGGGGCCGGGGGGCTGGGCTGGCATTTCAGCCCTCTGCGCCTTCGGAACTCGTGCCCCTCTGGCTTCCCCAGGCCGGGGTTGGGGCCAGGGCGGCCCCAGAGCAGGTGGTCTGAGCGCCAGCCAGCCTGTGATCCTGGGGTCCCCAACCTCCCCGGGGCTGTCTCTGCCTCTGCCGAGCATCGAAGCACATGGAGACGGGGCACGCACGGCGTCTGCCTGCTTGCAGGCTGCAGACACCTGTGCAAGGGCAAGTTCACGAGAGGGAGTAGTGGGCGTGTCCAGGCTGAGGCTCGCCCGTCCCCTTCCCTTCCCGGTGGCAGAGTACTGTGGGCTTTCTGCCCAGCTGGCCCCAGAGGATGCCACGTGGTCAGGACGGGGCACTCAAACTCTGCTTCCCATCTGGTGTGACCCGCCTCTCCCGATGCCCCCGCCTCCTGTGGTTCCTGGCCCCTGCACGCGGACACGATGCCCAGGCGACTGGTGGACTCGGGCCCGCCCAGCCCGCAGGGATTCGGCGGGGCACACAGGGCTGCTGGGATGTGGCCCTGCCCCACCTGCCACCAGCAGCCCCAGGGAGCCAGGCGGGGGGCCGTGCACGCGGCACTTCCAATCCGTGGCAGGTCCCCGCAGCTCCTTCCCACAGTCTGAGCACTGTGGCTGGTGAGGTCGATGCCAAATCGTCAAGTGTGGCAGAGACACAGGCACTTTCGGAGCGCTGGTAGGTCGGGGCAGGGCTCCACGGGGTCACGGAGGCCGGTGGCCCTGAGTCCATGGCACATTGGGGGTCCGTGATCCCAGAGATGGTGGCCGAGCTGGTCTCTCGGAGAGAGGCCTCCTCTGTGCTCGATGCAGCGGTCTGGCTCCCAGAGAGCTGGGGGAGGGTCCTCCTGCGGATAGAAAGATGAGATGGAGCCCCCAACGCTCTTCAAGGGGGGGCCAGGAGAAGCCAGCGCCCGCAGACGGCGGGGGGTGGGGGGGCTCACGGTCACGCAGCACATGGGGGGCCCCACTCCTTAGCACCTGTTTCACCCCATTTTACAGATAAGAAAACTGAGGCTCCCAGGGCCCCTGACGGGGGAGCTGAGCCCCCTCAGCGGGTACCTCCCCTCCAGCCCCTCCCTCCAGGCCTGGAGCAGCAAGCTGCCTCCAGCCCGCGCCCACTGGGCTCGTGCCAAGGGGCCTCGGCCCCTGGAAACCAGAGAAGCCAGACTGCTTGGCCGCTGGTCGCCGGGGAGATGTGGGGGGGGGAAGGGGGGGGAAGCCTGCCCGTTGTCTTTGCGCCAGGCTGCGTGCCCCACCCACACGCTGTCGTAATTAAATGAGGCCACTGCCCTAGACCAGGACGGGAGGGACTGGCGGGACTGGCCCTGAGACCTGGTCCGTGCTCCGTGCCACATGCACGGGGGCACACAGGGCCCTCGGAGCCGCCGCGTGCAGCACGTTAGGGCAGAGCCCACGGGCTGGGTGCAGGCCGAGTCCGGGCAGCTCCCCGCTCTGCAGCAGAAGCCGAGCGGCCAAGGGCGTCCTCCGCGCCGGATCAGCGGCGCCCACGCGCCCGAGGACGCCGAGGCGGCACGTCGGCATAGCGCGAGGCCAGCGCCAGGACGCAGCCCCATCAGCGCCCGTCCCCGGCTAATTAGCCCTAATGTCGCCCGACTCTCCCTGACGCCCGGAAGGCCACTGCCCCCGTTGGCTCCTCTCCTTCCCGGCGCCGAGGTGGCTTCCCCATCAAAATGGGCAATAAAAGCAGCGAGGCCCATTTCTTTTTTCTATTTTGAATTCTGTTAACTGACAATTTAACCTAAAATCCTCTGTATTTCCAGCTTGTACAGCTGTAAATAGAGACTGACAGTTTATTTTCACGTCCCAGCTTGAGGGGGGCGGCAGGGGGGAACCCATTTGAAATAAATACTGCGGGTCCCTGACAGACTCCAGACGGGCCTTCGTCGCTGGCTGGCAATCTCGGGCACCTGTCACCCTCTGTGATCGGTCTTTTTACAAACACAAACGCTGCTGATTTCTTATCAAATGTAAAACCGGCCCGGCTCTTTCTTAAATGGTTACCACGAGCATGAAATTGACATTGTGAATCACATGTGACACTGGCTTGTCTGCGCTGTAATTGATCGGTGCTTAGGCGCAGGCGGGCTGCCCGCGCCCCCCTCCCCAGCCCAGCCGCGCCCCCCGCCTGCCGGCCGAGCCCCGGCCCGCATCGCTGTCAATGGGAGAAAACTCTAAGAAAATGCTCGATCGTGTACCTTGTGCCTTCCCTGCACGCTCCTCCAAGGTGTCACTTCCAATTTCCCCGGCTTCGTCATTACGCACATCAAACGGCTGTAATTGGCCGCCACAGAAATTTATCCTCGGAAAGGAGAGCGCGGGGCGGGGGCGGAGGGGCCGCGGGGCGGGGCCGCGGGACGGAGATTTTGGAGGCTGCGGTGCCATCCCCCAGGGCGGCGGGGAAAGGGGACAGGCTGGCC
>NW_006438871.1:897871-908848 GCF_000325575.1 Pteropus alecto
TGGCGGGGTGTGGGTGTCACGACAGCCGCAAACACACGGCGCGGCCAGGAACAGCCCGGCTGTCGCGGCCGCGTCGCCACGGTTACTGCGGCCGCTCACAGCCCCTCCCCCCACCGTGCAGTTTGCACAGCTGGAGGCCCCCGGTCCCCATCGCCCAGCCAGACACTCGGGTGGCGATTACTTTTACAGAGATCACGTGGTTTACTGAAGGGGAAACTGAGGTGGGGGAGGGTCAGCCCGGGCCTCCTCCTCTGGACTTTGCCTTCGGACCCCGCCCCCGCCTGGTGGGGCAGCTTCACCCCGCCGGCTGGTCGGGAACCAGAATGGGTTTTCAGGCCATGGATTTTTCTGGGCCTCCTGGGGAGGGAGCGAGTCTGTCTGTGACGAGACAGGGCAGAGGCCCCGCGGGACCCTCCGCCGCTCGGAGCTGGCTGGGACCGCCCAGCGCGTCCGGCCTCCGCCCCCTGGGTCCGTGGGCGCCCTGGGGCCCTGCAGGCCCCTCGCCGAGGGCGCGCACGCTGACTCCTCCGGGCCCACGCTCGGTCCGCGGCTCCCTGGGCGAGCGTATTTATGTCTCTGTTTTTCCATTTGCGCTTTGCGACTGATGAAACAAGGGCGCTAAGTTACACGCACGGTGACCAGGGAGCCACCGCCCTGCCGACCGCCGCCGCAGCCAGCCTCCCGCCCCGGCCTGCCGCGCGCCCCCGCACCCATTTTCCAGATGAGAGACTGCGAGCCCACCAAGCAGGCTGCCCCAGGGCGCGTTTCCGTGACCCAGACGCCCAGGCCGGTGTCCCACGCACGGCACCGCGTGGCCGTTAGCGCTGGCCTGAAGCATCTCCAGAAAGCTTAGTGGAGCGATGGCGGAAAGCGCCTCGGGCCTCCGGAACGAAAAAGCCACGTTCCCCCTGAGTGCCCGGTTTATTTCTCCCGCAGGTGTTGCCATTGTGGGGAGTGTTTCCCTCTTTTGCTTTGGCTCCTAGGAAGCTCCGAGTCGGATCCCGGCCTGTTTCTAACCCTATGGCACCCACGCGGGGGCGTCGAAGGGCCGCCCTTACCTCTGGCTTCTCTCCATATTCACTCAACTGAGCGTTGTTTCTTTTTCTTACTGTGTCTGACCCGTTGGGGAGTGATGTGACTGGGTTTGGGTGAGGCAGAGCATTGCTGGGGGACCTGGTGTTGGAGGTCCTCTGGGGGCGGGGGCTGTGCGTCCACCCCAGCCACATCCTCTCTTCACTTGCTAGATGCCCACCCACGGGCTGCACGTGGGCGCCGTCGCAGGGCTGGTGCCAGGGTGGGGGCTTTGACGTGGGATGTTGCTGGTGACGGGGTGGGGGTGGCCCTCAGGAGGGGGGGCCCCAGGGACACCAGAGCCAGAAGGTGGCGTGCTGCAGCCCGGAGTCAGCGAATGTGCGGTTGATTCTGCCGCTGTTGGTGGGAGCGGCTTCCTCCAGCGCTGGGCTGACAAGGCGGCAGTCCTGTCTGAAAGGGTGACGGGCTCGGCCGGTGCTGTCTGCGGCCGGGGCCAGCGGCTCAGGCCGTTGGGGGTCATGGTTCGGAGGGCAGGCTTCCCCGCGGCTGTGCCCACCGGCCGGCCGCCCTCCAGCCATTCCTCCCCTTCCTCGTTCAGAGCGTCGGGAACCTTGTCCGGGCCCCCTGGTCTGCTGAGGTTCTCAGCATGGGCCACCGAGGACAGGCAGGTCTCCAAAGGCTGGGCCGGTGGGGAAGGGCGAGCTGTGGTAGGGTCCTGGGCAAGCCTTTTGGAGCCTCATGTGAATCCTGGGGACAGCCAGGGCCCCTGCCTGCCCCCTCTGCTCTGCAAACCTCGTGGAACTGGACAGACGCTCCCGGACTCAGGACCCCAGGAAGAAGAGGGCCACTCGGTCGCTGCCGTCCCTGTCCCAGGGGGCGTCTGCCAGGGGTGCCCCATGCCGGGGTGCCTCCCACAGGTGGGGCAGGCATGTCCTGACCTCGCCTGGGGTTCTTCAGACCATGGAAGGCCCGTAAGATTTTCACGACCAGGCAGAGAGTGGGGACAACATGAGTGTGCCCGCAGGGCCGTGCCCTGTCCGCTCAGCTTGACCGCAGAGACGGAGGCCGGGGCTGGGCCGGCTATGGGCGGAGAGGCCATCCTGGTGGTGCCGGACCGTGCTGTGCGGCCCGGGCTGGCTCCTCCTCTTCCGGGGTTCACGGCCTCCAGCCAGAGCCTCTGCCCCAGGGACTGCAGGGGCGGACGGCGTGGAGCTTCAGCCACGCTGCACCCGCCTGGCCCGAGGACCTGGAGGCCCAGAGGGGACAGAACCTGCCCACGGCTGCGCGGTGAGAGCCGTCTGGGGCCTCCCGGGCCGGCGAGGCAGCCCGTGGGCCAGCGAGGGGGACAGTGGGCCCTATGGGTGCCGGCACCGGGGCGGAGGGGGGCTGGCCCCGGCCCCCCTCTGGCCTCCTGCTCTTCCCTTCGCCGCGTCGGTCTGCAGCACGGCCTGGACGAGGTCAGGCGCGGCAGCAGCGACCTCGCCCCGCAGCCCCTCCCCTCCTTCCACGGCTGCGGAAACTGAGTCCGGGGGGCCGGGCTCGGGCACCAAACCCTCTTCTTGGCTCCCTGCCTGCTCTTCGTGCTGTCCCTTCTCCCAGCCAGACGTCCCCAGGCCCGGAGACGCCAGGATCCTCTGCCTGGAGGGGCCTGGACGAGGTCAGGCGCTGTGGCAGGGACCTCGCCCCGCGGCCCCTCCCCTCCTTCCACGGCTGCGGAAACTGAGTCCGGGGGGCCGGGCTCGGGCACCAAACCCTCTTCTTGGCTCCCTGCCTGCTCTTCGTGCTGTCCCTTCTCCCAGCCAGACGTCCCCAGGCCCGGAGACGCCAGGATCCTCTGCCTGGAGGCGGTGGGCTGCCTCGTGCCCAGACCCCCACACGCCCAGGCCTGTCCTTGTCCCCCCTGCAGAGCCGTTCTAGGGTGGGCAAGGCGGGCTGGCATCTCCGAGTGAGTGGGGAAGGGAGGGGGAAAGCCAAAACTTTAAGGTATATGAGCTGTGAAATTAAATCGAAATACTCAAATAAGAAGTCGCGAACAACATAAGCAGAGATGTTTACCAGGGCTTGAAGTTAAATACAGGTTTTTTCATAAACGCAAACACAAAATGCGATGAAGTCCCGTGGAATGTTAAGTGTAATTTACAGCGGGAGGAACGTTCCCGCCACCATAGCCTGTACCCGCCAGGCCTCTATCCGGCTCCAGGAAGCGCGTTCCGCCGGCCGCACTGCTGGGCCTGGCACCAGGGCCCGCCGAGGGGCTGCGGGGCCAGAGACGAGGGCGGGGGGCGGTCACTGCGGGCGCCGTCACTGTTCCCCTCCCCAGGGCGACGGTGTTGCTGGTGGGTCCAGAGCTGGCTGGGGCGGCCAAAGTCGTCCCACGCTTGGACACTGCGCTAGAACGCAGGTTAGCCAGAACTCAGAGGCGGGCTCGCCTCCAAACAGAAGAGCAGGCGGTGAGTGGCCACCCAGGTGCTGACCGGTCCCAGCCCCACCTGGCCTTGACTCCAGGGCCCCTCCTGCCAACATGGCCAGATGAGATGTAGGCCTGGAGGACTCCCCACCTGGAAACGCCAGCCTCAGGCCAGGGGATGGGGATCCAAGGCTCCTTCTCCCAGTCAAACCCCCTCAGAGGAAGATAGCCTCAAGTAGTCATTTACACTGTAGTGAGAATGAGCTCCTTTATTGGGCCTCCTCCTTGGCTGTGTAATATGAAAGTGCAGTCTCTGTTGGCCCTGGAAGTACACCCGCGTAGAAAGGGTAGGAGCAGGAAGGGGCCGCTTGCACCTGATTCTGGGTGAGTTCTGGTTGGAGACGGAGTTTCTGACCCCTGACCTCTGGGGGAGCAGCTGGCGCCAGCTGGAGTTCTTGGCTGAGGACACCGATCCAGAGCGGCAGCCGTGCGGCCCAGATTCACAGTCTTTATCGGTACACCTGTGTGTCGCTTGGCGCAAGCAGGGGTCAGTGCGCGCCCTGGGCCCTGCCCCCCTGAACAGTGCGGGGACCCACCCGGGCGGGTGGCCCGCACCCTGCACCTGGGGTGCAGTGCTGACAGCAGCCTTGCCCCCACCCCAGGGCGCTGCAGCCTAGCCAGGGGCCTGTGCATAAGGGTTTCAGGCCCACCGGGGCGGGGCCTTTGCAGTCAGGTGTGAAGTGGAGGCCCCCACCTCCCCCGGACCGGCCTTGGCCAAGGATCTTGGGCACAACAGCTGCCTGAGGCTGCCCCCACCTGGATGTGTAGGTGGGAGGGACCGTGAGGAGGGCCCCCCGTCATCAGCAGCATGCCTCCCACGTGCCTGCCTCCATACTGGGCTGTCCTCCCAGGCTGGGCCCAGCTGGGTGCCCGCTGGACAGATTCAGAGGCGATGGCCAGGTTGCCGCCCTTCACGTGAAAGGCTCTGTGTGTGGCTCCACCATCAGCACTGCCTCTCGCCCCACGTGGGGTGAGCTGCACCCCCACACCGCAGAGGGGCACCGAAGGCCCGCGTAGGGCCTGGCTGCCCACCTGTGACCAGTGCCCCCTCAGGTAGAGGCAGGTCGGCGTCTGCCTGCCCAGTCCCTCGCCGTGTTGCGTGCCCACTGCATGCCAGGCCCTGAGCTGGGAGCTGGGAGCTGCGACCCCAGGACCAGATGTGGGCCCTGCCTCCCGAGACCCCATCTTGGGTGTGGACAGGAGAGGCAGTCACGGCCCTATGGCCAATCAATTTCTGTCCTCATCAGCCAGGCCCCGGGGAAGGGCTGGGCCCAAGATGGGCCACCTGGGTCCCCGGGCCAGGGGCAGGGGCGGGTGGTCTGGGGCAGCCCTGTCAGGGTCCGGCAGGGGGCAGCTGTCCCTCACAGAGTCCCGCCTCCGCTGTCTCTCCCAGGGCCCTGCTGTCTGCCTGTCCGCAAGTCACCTGGTCACTCTTAAATTTGCAGGAGGCCTGTGGCACTTCCCCAGAACCCCGTGCCCTAATTTATGTGTTGCCGCTGTGGGGTGTTTTCTCCAAAAACAGGATGGATGTGAGAAAAACAACAACGCCCCAAAACCACACTCGACGGGCAGGTTCCTGGCTCTCTGGCTCGTTAGCGCTGAATGATCGGGCTTCAGCCCACACTGCTGGGAAAGAAAACAATTGGGGGGCTCAGGACAGGGCCTGCGGCCATGGCAGGGGCTCCCGGTCACCTTCCCGCAGCACTCGCCCTGGGAAAGGTCACTCGGAGGTGGCGCTCCCCGGGGACAGCCCCCCAGCCCCTCCACTTCAAGTGGGATCTAACTCCTGTGGGTAATTTAAGCCACTTCCTCCTGCTCCCGCCTCCCAAAAGACGGGGAACAGCTGGTCACCTCTCTTTTCCCAATAAATCCCATCCGACATCCCTGCCAGGGACGGACCGGCCGGCCGCACGGGCCCAGCTGCCACCAAGGCCACGGCCCGAGGGGAAGGGCCAGGAGCTCTGGAGGCTGGAAGGGAGACCGAGCGGGGCCCGAACCCCGGGCCGCCCCCGCTCACCGGCCACCTCGTCCGTGTGAGGGGGCGCGCTGTGCAGGCAGGAGGCTCAGGGCCTGGGGGTGTCGGCGCGGACTCCTTTGTGCAGCCAAGTTCTAGGCGCATTGTGTACTGGGCCGAACTTTAGCTCACAATTTGGGATTAGAGCAAATCCGAGCATTTTTCTGCATGCCTGCCCGCTCCCGGGCGCCCAGAGCCTGCTGGGTAACTGCCTATTATCTGCCGGTTCCACTCCAGTGCCCTCCCCAATAAAACTTTTCATATCCTTATAAACGAACTCGATTGCCGTGTTATAAACATTTACACTGTGCTAACAGATCATCTCCGCACATCAGAATTGGCTAAATTCCCTTTTCCAGATGAATATATTGAAGGAGATTAGAGATATGATAGCTTTTCAGATTGCTGAACCCAGAGAAATTAGTTTAGTGAGCATTTACAGAGGCTAAATTGGAACCATTAAATAGTGGATTAAATTGATGGCACTTTCATTGTCTGTCCTTCGGTACCGCTGTAAAATCAATTAGCCGTCACCAGCCCATTCTCCATCCAGAGAGATGCCGTCCTCCCTGGAAGCCGATGCAAACCCTCCCAGCAGTGGGGCGCGGGGCGTGAGAACACACCTAGTAGGTGGTGCCACGCAGCAGCGTTGTCAGCCCCCACCCCGCCCCGCCGACCCCGCCGACCCCGCCGGCCTCGGCTGGGGCCTGAGTCCGGGACCACAGGGCCACACGGCACAGCACCCCGTGGGACCCCTCGGGCCGAGGCCTCGGGTCTGTTTTGAGGGGCTGGCTGCAGCCGTCCCCTGAAGGCTTTAGGGACAGATGAGGGGGCGCGTGGCTGGGATCAGGTTCTCTGCCACCGGGTGGCCCCGTAAGTCCAGCCAAAGATGGCGCGTGTCTGCGGAGAAGCAGCAGGTGCGGAGGATGCCGGAAGCGGAGCTGCCTGGAGGTGGCTCGGGGGCCGTACGTGAGCCTGTGTTTCTCACCGTCGCGGCCCTGTGCTGGCGGCCACAGGGTGACGGTTTTGAGCGGGGTAGCCCACTGAACCCTCCCCGCAGCCCCAGGGGGCAGTGCTGCACCTGCCCCCCCGAAAGGAGACTGAGGCTCACGCAGCCTAGTAGCTGGCCAAGGTCCACAGAGGCCCCGGCGTGCCCTGGAGCCTGGAGCGGCCATCCTTGGCCGAGTCACGCCCAGCCAGCATGCCTGTCCTGGGGGAGGACCCGGGAGGGAGCCCCAGGGCAGAGAGGCGAGGTCTGGGGGAGGGGCACGGCTCTGCAGCCGGTGCCTGGCTTTGGGGTGGGCCAACGCAAAGGTGCCTGGGGCGAGGGAGCCCGCCCTGTGCCAGCTACCCCGTCGTCCCCGAAGAATCCCAATGACAGGACAAGAGCTAGCACTGGGTGAGCCACCCCACTTTGTGCTGGCATGGGAACAGGACCCCCACAGGTGAGAGGTGGGGTCGCATAGCAGGCGGCGGCTAGGCAGGCACACCTGGCCAGTCCTGTGTCGTGAGCCCGCTGTGTGAGCCGGCCAATGTGTGGCCTGTGCCAGACAGGTGCCGGGGCAGACAGGACCTACCCCGGACACGCTCGGAGCACCCCCGGGCACAGGAGGGCAGGGACACGCGGGAGTCAGCCAGCAGAAGGCACGCGGGGCCTGGACAGAGGGCGGGCAGCTGGGGCCCGAGTCTGGGACCTCCAGGCCACACGACACAGCACCCTGTGGGAGGCCTCGGGCCGAGGCCTTGGGTCTGTTGGGGCTGGGACTGAATACTAGGCCTCTCTCTGCGGTGCCTTGGACCCTATGGGGGCCTTCGCCCTGATGAGCACTCTGCCAGGAGCCCTCGCTCCCACTCCTCCTGAGCGCAGCCCAGAGCCACCTCCTCCGGGAAGGCTTCTCTGATCCTCTGCCCCCTGGGTCCCGTGGCTGCCCAGCTTCTCCACGTCGTGGCAGTTGTGACACTGGGTAAAGGCTCTGTCTTCGAGGGGCCTGCCCCCCGCATCTGCTGATGCCCTGGCCACCAGGCAGGTCGATGAGAACGTGAGGGGGGACCCCAAAGAGCCCCGGAGCAGGGAGGGGGCTGCCCTCCCCACAGCCAGGAATCCCCTGGGCCCCTGGCTGCTGGCAGGAGGTGGCCCCACACCCCGCAGGCCAGCAGAGCTTCCGTACTCTCCAGCTCCATTCCCCGGGGAGCCATGGGGGAGCCTCGGGGTGGGCCAGGCCATAGCCCGGCTAGGGGCAGGCTCCTACGCAGGGCCTCAGCCCCCTCCGCCCACCAGCGGGGTCCCCTTCCGGCCTGGCTCCAGCTGGCCCTGCCGCAGCCGCGTGGGGCCTCAGGAGGAGGTGGCTGGTGGGCAGACCTGTGCACCTTCTCAGAGACCCTCGTGCAGCCAGGATGTGGGCATGGGCCCGAACACCTGGCTGAGCACCCCAGCTGGCAGCAGCCTCCGCCGAGGTCCACATGCGTGGAGGCCGTGGGGACCCAGGGAAAAATGGGATGGAGCGGGTCGTGGGCGGCAGGCGGGGGACCCTCCAGATGTCCGCCCCTGGATGAGGCACCCCTTAGCCACCTTTGGAGGGCGGTGGGGACCAACTTCTGAGTGGGTGCTGAGTGGCCTGTCCCAGGCAGAGAGTAAGCCCGGCTGGAGGGGAGGGAGCCGACAGCCTGCGGCGCCATCGGGGAGGTGGGACACACACGGCAGAGTCTCAGGTGTCAGGAGCCCCAGACCCCCACTCCCAGCCCCTGCAGGGCCCCAGCACCCTCCCTGTCCTCACCTTCTTGAACCCTGACCTCCGGCTGCTCTGAGAGCCGGGGCCCCAGGCTGGCTGAGAGGCCCTGTTCCAGCGATTAGGGCCCTCGAAAAAAACTCGAAAAAAAAACACGCGGTTCCTCTGAGCCCAGCAGGTGGGCGGGAGGCCTGAGCAGAGCGGCCTGGAAGGCAGGAGGGGCTGGGGCCCGCCTGGGTCAGGTGACACGTCGGCATGGAGATGGGGCCCTGGAGCCTGGCGGGGGATGTGTTGGGGCTCCTGTGGGGCAGAAGCTCCTGGCCAGGCCCGGCGGGCCCCCCAGGAGTTTGCACACTTCCTGCTTCCTTGCAGGGTCACTGCTCCCCAGAGGCCCAGGAAGGACCTCCTTACCCCATTTTACAGACGAGGCCGCTGAGGCCCAGGAAGGGGAGGGGTGCCAGCTCTCAGACAGCGGGTGAGCAGCCCCGCTGGGGTGCGAGCCCCAGGTGGCCGTAGGTGCTTGTCTGAGCTGTCCACCATCCAGATGAGGGGACTGTGGGCCGGAGACGGGCAGGGCCCTGCCGAGGTCCCACAGGAAGCTGGGGGCAGCAGAGCCCAGGCGGAGGCCAAGCCCTTCTGCTGGGCCGGTGCAGCCCCTCCCCTGGGGCCAGACGCGGGCAGGGCCGGGCCACAAGGCTTCTGGCCAGCTTGGGGGTGAGTGTGTGGGATCAGGTGGAGGGGAAGGGCAGTGACAGAGGCAGGTGAGAAGGCCGGCCGCCTGAAGTTCTCACGGACAAACGGGTGACAACTAATATTTAGAGTAGCCGGCAGCGCCAGCACGTGAGGCCCAGCGGCTGGGGTGAGGCCGCCTGGGGAGGGCGCTGGGAGCCTGTGCGCTTGGAGTTCCCGCCTTCCTGGTGTGTCTGGGCACTCCCAGAGCTTCCAGGCCGGGATTCGGGGGTTCCCTCGGTTCACGCCCCAGGGAGCAGCCTGGAAGGAGGACCCCGGCAGAGTCTGGGCTGGGCCGTTTGGGTTCCACCACCAGCTCACTGAGTAGGTGGCTTCGCCCCTGTGGGCCTCAGTTTCCCCTCCCGGGTAGCAGGCAGCCCCTCCCCTCTCGCAGGAGCTGGGCCGGCGTCCGGGCAAAGATGAGGACACAAGGTGTGTTGTGGTTGTCACGCTTCCACAGACGGAGCTCCGCTCTCAGCCCCCGGGGACCTTGGTGGCCTGTGGGGAGGGGCCGGGGCCTCAGGCCCTTTCATCCCCGGGGCCTCCGGCCCCCACTCAGCACAGTGTCCATCTGGCCGTGATGAATGGCAGCAGCTTCGATGAAGGCCTGGGAGGGGGTGAAGAGGGTGCTCAAAGACGGGCGGGGTGGGAGAGGGAGCCGCCGCCTCGGGCACGGCCGCTGGCCCCTGTCCGTCTGTCCATCTCTGCCCAGGCCTCGGTCCTCTGCCTCTGCAAAGAGAGCACCAGAGGGCTGTGAGGACTCTGGAACGCCAGGACCTGTCAGGGGCATCGGGGCCGGGCCAGGCCCACCCCATGGGGTGCAGGGCCCGGCGGGGCCCCGAGGCTTCGGGCAGCCCCTCGAGATGGCTGTTTCCTGGGGCGGAGCAGGGACCAGGGGTGATGAAGCATCCTGCAGGGTGGGCACCCAGAGGTCCCTTCTGCTCAGCCCCTCTCCCCACCTCCTCCCCACGAGGGGATATTCATGGCCCCAAGGCCAGAGCAACTGCCTACCAGGAACTCGGGGCCTGTGGAGCCCGGCGTCTGCCCTGGGATGATGTGAGGCTGTGCAGAGCGTCTGCCCAAGACCCTGCAGCGAACAGCCGCCGAGCTTCCCGTCCCGGTGCCTGCACCGCTGTCCCCAAGCCCCCCGTCATGTCCCCGGGGTGAAGAAGCTTGGGCGTCTGAGCAGGACCGGAAGGCAGGTTGGCCTCGAGGTGTCCTCGAAAACAGAGCTCGGGCAGAACCCGACCGATGACGGCACGGGTGGCGGGAGTGTGAGTGTGACAGACACAGTGACCCAAGGGCTTCAGGACCTCTCTCGAGACGCTTTGCCATTTTCTCTTTTTACTTTTCGGAGATAAAACATACATGCCATTTACCACGTTAGCCACCTCTAGGTGTCCTCAGGGCGTCGAGTCCATCCGCACTTCATGCCGCCGTCTCCAGCATCTGCGTCTGGATCTTCCCCGATGGAAACTCCGTCCCCACTAAACGCGAACGCCGCCTCCCGCTGCCCCGGCTCAGGCGCCAACACTCACTCTGTCTCCAAGATGCCACTCCTCTCGGGACCTTGTACAGGTAGAATCACACGGCGTGTGGCCTTCTGTGACTGGCCTGTCTCGCCCACCTCACTGTCCTCGCGGGCCGTCCGGGCCGTAGCAGGCAACAGAAGTCCCTCCCTTTTTCAAGGGTGAATATCCTTATTAATCAACAAGACAAAAACAGTGACTGCGAACTGGAGAAACCCAACAGGCATCAGCAAACGGTCAAGTTAACATCGCCTCTGATCCGGGGCCCTGGGAGGACACAGCATCTCCTCTGTACCTTGTCACGAGGAAGCCCCACAAAGCCCAGGTGAGCGTGTCCTGCAAAATACTGGCCAGCGGTGTCGGCGCTGTGAGGGCGAAGACAGAAGGTGTCCCGGGATGGGGCGGCTCGGGAGGTGTGACAACAAAGTGCAGCGTGAGGTCCACCCTCTTATCTGTCCTTCTGCCCGCCCACCCCCCACC
>NW_006438871.1:909277-909743 GCF_000325575.1 Pteropus alecto
ATCTGTCTGTCCACTCACCATCCATCTACCCACCATCCACCCACCAGCCACCCACCACCCACCCACCATCCACCAATCATCCATCCGTCTGTCTGTCCACTCACCATCCATCCACCCACCACTCACCCACCATCCACCTACCATCCACCCACCACCCACCCACCATCTACCTACCATCCACCCATCATCCATCCGTCTGTCTGTCCATCCACCCACCATCCATCCACCCACCATCTATCAAGCAACTTAAACGCAGGGCATTGTTCTGGTTCATTGTTCAGTGATGAGCTCATGGAGCTCTTGTGCCAATGGGCGAGAAAAGCAAGCAAACAGGAAATCTGTGAGTTGGACGTGAATAAAGGGCCTGGGCGTTGGTGACATCTGGGAGAAGAGGCATTTACAGGCAGGTGGGGTGGGGGCATTTACAGGATGGTGGGACGGGGGCATTTACAGGCAGGTGGGATGG
>NW_006438871.1:910535-911697 GCF_000325575.1 Pteropus alecto
CAGAGGGAAGAGCATGGGTAGAGGCCGGAAGGCTGTACAGCGCGCATATTGAAGGAAGAAGGCCGGGGTGGCTGGAGCGTCCTGTGGGGGGAGGGGACATGACCAGGTGGGAGGCCATCGGGGGCCAGATATGGGGAGATGCGTGAGCTGCCTCTACCCTTGGCGGGAATGGGGTTTCCATCAAGGCCATGCACTGTGACTGGAGGGGCCCAGGAGCAGGGGACCAGTGAGGAGCGTGCCGTGCCGGAGGTGTCCGGGCGAGGCCGGCAGCCTAGCCTGGGAGATGCAGGGCGGGCAGAGCGGTCAGTCAGGCCTGCTAACGGAGTGGGCGCTCCGTCGGAGAGCGGACAGGGCTGGGAGTGAGGCGCACAGAAGCAGCTCCTGACCCCCAGCCTGAGTGGCTGAGTGGGTGGTGGCACCTACGCCAGAGCGAAGGCAGAGGGAGCACCGAGGCCAAGTCAAGCATCAGCTGACCCGCAGGAGGCCAGGAGGCCTGACACACCCAGGCAGAGCCACTGGGCCACTGTTGTAGGTGAGCTGGAGGCCGTCGGCACACAGACACCCCAATGCCCCCCAGCTCCACCGTGAACCCCACAGTTGCAGCTGTCTTGGTCACCGTCTGACCAGGCACAGTGTCAGAGTGAGCTGGGCGGTGTCGATGGGCCCCGGGGAGGGTCGGGCTGACACGTGGGGGTGGGGGGTGGGGGGCCGCATGCCACGGAGCTCCCAGGTCGTGGGGCGCCTGTTGCCTGTGGGTGATGGAGGCAGGCAGCCCTGGAAAGTCATCCCGCAGCGCGAGCACAGCCCCGCGGAGTGGCTCGGTGCCCCAACCCCGTGGTGCCACCCCAGAAGCCCGCACAGGAGGTGTGGGCCTGCAGGCGCTCATCACACTATTTTCAACGGCAAAAAACGTGGACACAGCCGAAATGCCCAACGATCGGGGGGCAGTTTAATAACTGTGGTGCCCACTCTTGAGGGAGTACTGGGCGGCTGTGAGTAGTAGTCCTGAGGGGACCGGCGGGGACGTGCAGATGCGCCGAGCCGCCACGCGGAGGATGCGGGTGCGGGCACGGAGCATTACGGGCGGGGTGCCACAAAACGCAGGCACCGGACAGCCTGCCGGACAGCCTGCGAGGGGCGTGGCAGCTCCACTGCGAGGTGA
>NW_006438871.1:912047-913216 GCF_000325575.1 Pteropus alecto
CTCTTCTGTTTTCTGGCTTTTCTATAAAGAGTTGTTGTCACTTTGGTGACTTAAAATACTTAATGAACAGGGTTTATCGCCCGCTGCTGGGATCACGGGTGAGTTTTATTTTCCCTTTGCACTTTTCTGTGTTTTCCAAATGTTCCCCCACAAAGGGGCTCTGGGCCTGTGATGGGGTGGGGGGCCGAGGGAAGCCACCTCTCATGGGGGCGTCGCCTCGGATGTGCCATCCAGGCGGAGCCACAGCCGTGCCCGCAGGGCCCTGAGGCGGAGCCCCCCGGGGCAGGGTCCCGGGCTTCCCTGAGGGAAGGGCGGGCCCCCTGTCTCTGGGCGGGCTCAGGGGGGCTCTCGCTGTCATGGAGGGCTCGCTACCCAGGGCATCTGGGCGGTCAGAGGGCACCAGGGGCCGCCTTGAGGAACAGGAGGATGGGTTGGAGGTGCCAGCTCTGTGCCCAGGTTCCGGCTGTCACCTCCTTTAAGCCTCAGACATCCTGTGAACCCCGAGTGTGCGTCTCAGAAGGGAGGGCCTCAGAGACGGCGCGTCGCTGGTCCAGTCATGCGGCTGGGAAGTGGGTGACCCTGCGGGCGTGGTTCCCAGGACCTTGCAGACCCCAGCTCGCCCTCTGTCCAGAGTCTGCACCGGGGTTCAGGCCCCGAGTCCAGAGTCCAGGCTCTCCAGGTGGCCTCAGGCCCTGCTCCAGAACCGCAAGATCCCGAGAATGGGAAGAACTCGTCCTAGTTATCAGGGCGCCCGGAAACGGGGGAGGGGCGAGGACATGGGGGTGACAACCCTGCGCGCGATGACGATGGCCCCGTGACGAAGCTGACGATGATGGCCATGAAGACGGCGGTGACGGAGGCGCTGACCGCGGTGACCGTGACGAATTTAGTCGTCACTCTCCACACACCGGACACGGGGCCACGTCTTGCAGAGGAACTACGTGGGCGGCGGCTACTACCCAGCCTCGGTCGTGCGGCCAGTGCAGAGTCGAGCGGACACCTCAACCCCAGCCCCTGCGGTCCCAGCGCCTGGGCAGGACCAAGGCCTGGGGTGTAAGGCCTGGGGTCTGTGCAGCTGCAGCCCCATCGCCAGCGACAGGGGGACAGCAGAGCATGCTGGGAAGAGCTGAGCCACACGAGTGACGTCGCTCTATGTCTGCCCCCAGAGC
>NW_006438871.1:913322-921140 GCF_000325575.1 Pteropus alecto
GGGCCTTCCCCCGCCTCTGGGGACGTGTAGACGCTCCACACTCCTGTGTGGGCCCCAGTCCCGTCTGTCACCTTACCATACCCGAGTCAAACTAAGCCTCGTATGAACTCCAAGGGGGCTGGGTGGCCTGGGTCTGGCTTCAGGCACAGGCCCACTTTCTGGCTCATTGCAGAGGCGAGCAGGGGTCACGGGGGCCTGTCGTGTCCTGGGGGTGACTGTCCCTGGGGCGCAGGGGACTCATGTTTCTGGCTTCTGCTCCTCTCCCACTGCTGGGCATCTGGGCAGGTGCCTGCCCCTCCCTGGGCCCCCCGGGGACGAGTGGAAGGAGGGCTGTGTCAGGAACTCTGGGCCTGGAGTGGCAGTGGAGGCCGCCGTCTGGGCCAGGTCATGAGTGCGGCCTCCACGTGCCCTCGTCCCCTTACAGTGGAGCCACTGGTCTGCCCAGGGCCTGGCAGCCCCTACAGGCAACAGAGGACAACGGGGCCAAATGCCGGGCCTGGGGCGTGTGGGCCGAGAGCAGTGGCCCGGGCTGGGCTGTGGGACAGCGGGTCCCCTCTGCCCGGGCTGGCAGGGGTCCTGGCCACAGCCGCCTCCTCCCTGTGCCTGCTGGTGCCGCGTCTGGCCCAGCCCAGCCCTGGTCACCTGTCCGCTGGGCTGCCTCCCAGCGGGGTCGGCCCTCACGTGCACGGCCACGGCCAGCCCGACATTGAAGTCCCTCTCCCGTAATTGGCAATTTTGTCACATTTATTCACAACAGATCGGATTGTCAGGAGCTCGCTGGGGCTCTCCGGAGGCCCACCGTGAAATCGGTTTGAAACGGCGTGTCAGGGTTTTCTCTCCCTGCTGAAGCGACCATCTGGCGGATGGACCAGCGGCCGGGCTGATACGCTGACCCGGGGAATCGCGGCTAAGCTGTACCGGGGGCCGCAGGCCGCAGGCCCGCCCCTCGGGCCATTCCTGGCCTCCCGCCTGGGCTCTGAGAGCCAGGCTGCCGCAGAGGCCGGGGCGGGGCGAGGCGGAAGGCTGGCAGAGGCTGAGGGCCCCTGGGCTGCAGAGCTGGCTTCCCAAGCCCTTCCCACTGCCCGCCCTCCAGGTCCTCGGCCTGGCACCGGCTTCCTGAGTGCAAGGCGTGTGTGACCCTGGGCGCGTGTGTGTGCACACAGGCATGTACACAAGCTGTGCAATCCCTGTGCCTGTGTGCCCAGGCCACGCCGCCCAGAGCCCCGTGTGCGCCAGCACGTGGGGGTAGGACACGGGCCGCCACGTCTCAGCAGCTTGGCGCCTCCTCAGGCCCTCGGCACCTCCGCCCGCGGCCCGGCCCCTCCGTGTGGTCGCGAGACTGGAGTTTAGGCACCGGCAGAGCCTGGCACCGTCATTCCTTCTAAGGAATGTGCTATTCCAAAAGCCGCACGGGGCCGGCAGCCGCGGGAGGCTGCAGAGCTGCGAGGCCGGCTCGTCCTCTCATCAGCGTCCACTGCGGCTGTGTCTGGGGGCAGCTGGGCGCCACGCCCCTTCGGTGCCTGGGTGCCCGCTGGGGCCCCGGGTGGCTGCGTGTGGTGGGCCAGGGAGACTGCGACGGGCCAGGGCGGGGGTGGCGGCAAGGGACGCCGGTTGTTTTTAATGCTGACAGCCACATCAGGAAAGCCTGTTAGGCAGTGGTGGCGAGAAATTGATTGGTTTTGGAGCAAAGACCAAAAGCCGGGAAGTCGGAGACTGTGGGAAAGACGAGCCGGGCCCGCGTGTGCCTGTGACCGAGGCCCCGGGGGACGGGGTCAGGGGCGGGGCCAGGGGGCCCCATCCTGCTGCCGAGATCACCTGCCAATCTCCAGGGGAACCAGGTGCACAGGGGCCCGTCAGAGTCCGGGCTCGAGGGCCGGGCTGGGCTGGGCCTCGGGCGCCCGTGGTGCAGGCCGTGGGACGTCCTGGGACGCGGGCCCGGAGCACGTCTGAGCCGGCGCGGGCGGCACTGGGCCCCTCGGGACGGCTCTGCCCGCCCAGCAGGCGGGAACGGCGTGCGGGCCTCCCTCACGGAGGAGGATGTGACATCCAGACCCCTCTCGCCCGCTCTTCGACTTTCTCTCGCTCTGGCTTCTGACGTTTCAAACCTCGCGCCCGCGCGGCGTGTGCTCCGTTTCTTCGGCCGGGGCCGCCGTGGGCCGTGGCGGCGTGTCTGCTCGCCGAGACCTCAAGCCGCATCTCTGCGCCTCCACCGTCTGCATCTGGGACACCCGCAGGGCGAGGGGCAGGTGGTGGGCAGGGGCGCCCAGAGCCGGGCCGTGAAGGACCCCTCGGACACTGGGACGGGAAGTCCTACGGGGAGCCGCGGCCGAGAAGGGCAGTGTCGGGGGAGGGCCGGCGTCTCCGTGAATGGCGGCCTGGAGCGTGGTCCCAGCGAGAGGCCGGGCTGCCTCATGACTTGATTGACAGATGAGAGGCTGGGTTCTGAGAAGGCCAGCAGCGCCCCCGTCTGCCCCTCGGGCCCTCGTCCCTGGGGCCAGAGCTGCCTCAGATGCAATCTGACGACCCCAGAGCTGCTGTGCTGGCAAGGCCGCCGGTGGGCACACCGACTGTCCCCTCCGAGTCGAGCCTCCCTGCTGTCCTCACCGGGGCGCCCCGGACCAGCCCCAGCCCCATCCTGGGCAGCTGGGAGCTGCCGTGTGACCTCAGCTGATGCTGCGTGGAACGGAAGAGCCACCAGGCTGAGCCCTGACCCCGGAGTGGGGCGGGATCACAAGCCGTTACCATGTGAAGCCGCCGAGTTGGGGGGCAGTTTCTTCCACTGACATGTCACTCCCTGTGCCCCGCAGACCCGGTCTGTCCCACGGTTCTGACGCACACGGGCCCTTTGTTGTCACCTTCGCTCCGGAGCGGGCTTCGACGTGTGTGACCTCGGCGCTCTCAAAGGTGACGGTCCCCTTTGCAGAATGCCATCGCGTCCAGTCCGCCCGCTGCTTCTGTGACGCGGGCGGGGGCGGCTGTTGCAGGGGCGGAGCTGGCCGCCTCGCGGGTGGCTGGCGCCCGTCCCTCGCCCGGCGTCCTGGGTTTGGCCGTCTGCCAGGGTCCCCACCACCAAGCTGCCCTTTCCCCTCGTAATTAATAACGTGTCTTGCGAGGTGCTGCTCTGGGACTGTCATCGAGCTTCCGTTGTGCGTTTCTTGCTTCGTGCCAGTTTGGACGTGGATGCTGCTTCTGTTCGTTGAGTTGAGTCTGTCCACACCCTTATCTACTTGGAGCTCAGACTGTCCCCGGCGCGGCCTTCGGGGCCCCTGCAGGCTGGCTCCCGAGGCCCTGCGCGTCCTCGCTCCCTGAGCCCGACCTCACCTCCGGACGGGGTCGCACCCGCTCTGTTCTCTCCCTGCCCCGCCCTGGAACTGCGACTTTCAGTGGTGAAGGGGCTTCGAAACCAAGATTCGGGTTTTAGGGGGGCCGCTGCTGCTGGGGGCCGCTGCCCCCGGAGTCTCTGGGGCACAGCCCAGCGGCTGTTAGCAGGACGGGGTGAGGGGTGGGCGACGTGGGGCCCCGTGAGAGGCCCGAGCCGAGCCCCGCAGCTTCCCAGCACCACTTGCAGCTCCCGCTCCTGCTGTCACAGGGCGATCCGGGCGGTGACGCCGCCCAGGCTGAGCGGGCAGTCACGGCACGCTGCCCGGACACAGCTCCAAGGCTCCGCTGGGACTTCAGCGGGCTGGGGGGCTGGGGGTGAGGACCCGGGGGGCCACGCCCTTGGGCTCTAGAAGCTTCAGATTTCCTGACCTTATCCTGACCCCCTAAGATACCTTGAAGTGAGCCCCAACTCTCCACCCCGCCAGGTCTCAGGTCTTGGGGGGGTCAGCACCCCACGGTCACCTGTAACAACCTTCCCAGTGGAACCTCGGAAGCATCACACCCACCTTTAGAAATGGGGGTGACAAAGAAAGAGGGGCACCTCCCCTAGGCATGCCTGCCTTGGGGGCTTGGGCCTCGACGCAGACGGGTTTGTGGGACAATGGTGGCCACAGAGGGGATGCTGGCAGCCTCAGCCCGAGCTGACCTCCACGGTGCCTCCAGGGGGCCCTGCCTGCTGGGCACACTCCCCAAGATCCCAGCAGAGGGGCGCAGGAGGGATCCAGCAGCCTGGGGAGGTCAGCGGGCTCGTCCAAGGGCACACAAGGAGCCGGGGCCCTGGCTCCAGGCTGAGAGCACCAGCACCCCTGCCCCCCCAGCGGTGTGGTCCGTCTGCACTGAGGGGGCCTCTCCCCGCAGGCCGCGGGGCTAGGCTGGGGAACAGCCGAGTCTCCAGCATCGGTTCTGCTTCTGGAAACCGAAGACGCGGTCCAGCCTGGGACGCGGGCCTGGGCCTGGGAGGCTACGTCCCGCTGGGCCCGAACCCCAGGGAGCCCCGCTCTCCCCTCAGCTGGGGGGGGCACCATTGATCCTCGAGGCGGGGGGCCGTCCCCGTGGCGGGCGGCCTGTCCCCATCGACCGCCGTGCCGGCTGCCGGCTCCTTCCCTCCACGCTCTGCTAATGAGCAGATCTGACGGCGCCGCCGGCCCTAATTGTCAGGACGGGCACGTGCGCGTCTGTCTGGGAGCCCAGCCGCGTGCCCGCCAGCTCGCGGGGGCAGCAGTGCTGGGACCCAGCGTCGGCGTCCACCCCTTGGGCTGCAGGCCACGGTCTGGACGAAACCCTCGAAGGAAGGCCATGAGCGGGAACGTCCGCGGGGTGAAGCGGGGTGGGATGCGAGGGACTCGGGAGGGAAAGGGGGACCTGGCCCGGCACAGGAAGGCCCACGGGGCAGGGCTGGCGCAGGGGCGGGAAGGGGCCGCTCCCCTCATCAGCTTTGGCCCTGCCTGTGTGAGATGAGGCCTCCCGCCCCCCGCGGAGCTGCCGTGGGCTTGGGTAGGTGAGGGACGGTGAACCGAAGCTGCCTGTAATGTAGGGAGCTGCCCGTCACTGGGGGCATGCAAGCAGGACTCACAGGGCTCCCGCTCTGCGTGTTACAGGGGCGTGGTGGACCGCAGCAGGGGTCCCAGTAGGTCAAGAGACCTGGCTGGGCTCCTCGCTCGGCAGCCGGCTCACAGCCTGCTTGGTCTGGGCCCCTCACCCCAACCCCCCAGCCTCCCCAGGACCCAGCTGCCCCTCCCATCAGGCCAGTAGCCACCGCAGTGGGGCCCCTATCACAACAGGCACCCCACGATCTGTTCCACAGCTGGACATCAGTGCCCAGAGGACACAGGACCGACTGCTCCAAGGCCTCCCGCCCACCCTGGCTGCTCCCTGCCGCTCTGCCCCCAACATTCCCCAGACGAGGGTCTGCCCGGGGCCCTGGGGGTCCCCCACGCTCCGAGCCCCATCGGCCCTCACTCTCGCCACTGCAGGAAGGAAGGGGCAGTGCTTGCTGGGGTCTGACTGTGTCCAGGGAAGCGCCACGTGGACACTGGGGCTGCGGGCGTGAGCGGAGCCGGCCGCAGCTGTGCCAGTCGAAGGGCGGGCTGTTCACAGCCCTGCGCTCTGCCTTGGGGACGGGGACGGGGACCATGACAGGCGCTGTCTCCCATCCCCTTCCCCTCCCAGCAACTGTGCCTGGAGCTGCCCTGCCCCACGCTTCAGATGGGAAACTGGCCCGGGGGACGGGGCCGGTGCCAGACGCCCCCGCCTGGCCGCGGAGGACCCGGGAGGGTGGACGTGCAGACGGGGCACCGCCACCAGGACACAGAGCTGCCCCGGTGCCCTGTGGCCCTCCAGCCTGGACAGGTGTGCGCTGCCCCCTCTCGTGAGGCCAGCCCGTAAATCTGCCAGCGCCTGGCCACCCTCCACCACCGTGGCCTCCCGTGATGGATGGGCTCCGGGCCTGCTGGCTGCTGCGGAATCACTCAGCGGCCAGACGAGCCCTAAATCTGACGAGCGAGTGTTGAAAGGAGGGATGTGTGTTTTCATAACCTACCTCAGCTACGATAAATATTTAAAACGCACGTTAACATCCTCTAGCTGCACAATCGGCCTCTGTGGCCCCGGCCGCAGATTTAATTAGCTCCGGCTTCCCCGCGGCCACGCTCTCCCGTGGACCGAGGGCCCCATTTCCCCGAGCCCCCGGCCGCCAGAAATGCGGCCTCACCAGCTGGGCCCACACAGGGCCTTTGTCTGGCTGGGCTTCCCTCGGAGGCCCCAGCGCTGGGGCGGGGCTGGGCTGGGCGGCCGGATCTCTGGGCCCTGGGGGTGCACGTGAATAGGGTGCAGTCTTGGGAGTCCTGGCTGCCCGGCCGGTGAGTGAGCCCTGATGAGATGCACCCCAGTCCCAGAGAGGCGGAATGATGGGACAACCCAGGAATGAGGCAAAGCCTTGTGCTCCAGGATGGATGGCTGTCTCAGGGGGCCCCTGCAGGTGGCCCAGTGCCAGGCCCTCGCCTCTTCCTTGTGCCTGGACCTCAGCCTGGGCTGGCAGGACCCCCAGCTCTCACGGGGCAACGTGGACACCCATGCTCTCCAGGTTCCCAGTGCCAGGCCTTGCGCTAAGCCCCTTGGCCCCATCTCGCCAGCTCGCTGAGCCCCTGAGACATGTGGAGACCGTGCCCCCATTTTGGAGACGTGGGGTCTGAGGTGCAGAGTGGTGCCATGGCCGCGAGGCACACAAGTTGGCCCGGGGCCCGCGCTCTCGGGGCAGCCCGCCTGCTCGTTCGCTCCCTCAGTCACGCGCTTCTTCAACAGCACCCATTTGTCTCCCTCTCTGCCTTCCTTCCTGCTGGGTTTACTTACAGGTCCGCCACCGGGGGGAGCCCTTCACGGGGGCCCCGGAACCCTCTGCGGCGGCTGCAGAGGCATCTGGGCCCATGGCCTGGCTGAGCACGGACGGGCCTGGAGGCAGGCAGGCTGAGGACAGGCTGAGGACAGGCTGAGGACAGGCTGAGGACAGGCAGACGCCAGGTGCTGGCCGTGGTCCTGGAGGCCTCCGGTGCTGGGTGAGCCGGCTGCACAGTCTCCCGTGGGCAGAATGGAGACGAGAGGGGGCTGAGGGTCGGGAGGAAAGCAGACCTCGTCCCTGAGGTGTGACTGCAGTGACCGCAGAGCTTTCGGCCTCCGGGTTGTGAAGTGGGGTGAGGGGGTTGGGGAGGGGCGGAAAGCGTGGGCACCCAGGCCTGGCCCCACTGCCCGACGATGGGATCCGGGTGGGTACAGCATTCTGAGTCCTTCCTGGGGCTGCAATGCCCAAGACATGGGCCCAGAGAGGGACAAGGCCGCCCAGGGCCACACGGTGTCAGTGGTGTGGCCCAGGGGACTGCGGCAGGTGACCCCCTAGTCGAGGGCCCTGAGGCTTGACCAGCACTGAGGGGCCTCCCCTCCCCAGGCTCCTTGAACACGCCCTCTGTCTGTCCCGTGGGTCGAGATGGCACGTCCCCCCATCTTCGACGTCCCCTGGGTGCTGGCTCGTGAGTGCAACGGGGCCAGTGCACCGGTCAGGCTGCTGGTCAGCCAGGCCGGCCTGGGTTCACGGGCAGACCCAGCACATTCTGGGTGCTCACAGGAGGCAGGACCTTCGCTTACTGAGCTCCAGTGCCCTCCCCTCCGGGGACACCTCTGGGGGACCGTGCGAGGGGTCAGCAGGGTCAGCGGGGTTCCGTCTCTCCATGAGGGCGGGATGCAGGGCGGTCCCGGAAGAGCCACAGGGCACGAGGTACCATCAGGCCAGGTGTTGAAGCCACCACACCTGACTCGGCCGTGTAGATGCGCCAGAAAAGTCACTCTGGCGGCCTTTGCAGGAGCAGCGAGTGTGCCGGGGCGAGGAGGCCTCCTGCGGGCGGCAGGCAGGGCGGGGGGCCGGGATCCCCGCGCCGGGTACACGGCCTC
>NW_006438871.1:921303-930503 GCF_000325575.1 Pteropus alecto
TCCCTCTGCGCACGCCGCGGGCGCCCAGCCGGCTCCGGCCCCCCTCGCACGCGCCTGTTTATGAAGCGGAGGGTAAGTGTTTAATTAGTCGCCTAATTGCCTGGGTAATTGGGAGACGTACTCAGCTCTCCAAGTAATCAGTCGGAACAGGCCTCGAAAATATCTGGCCCGATATTCATTAGTGCGGTTCAATCGTTAAACGGCTTCGTGTTTGGTTCCCGACGAGGCCGGCAAACAGCTGCGCGCACCGCAGCCGCCGCCAGCTCCGGCTGGGCAGTCACCGCTCACGCGGCCCGCAGACGGCCGCTGCCCGGCTCCCCCGACCGCCCTGCGCCTCCGGTCAGCGGGGCCACCTCCTGCCCGTCTCTCCACCAGGACGCCCGGCAGCTGGGACTCCAGGGCCGAGTCCCTCACAGCCGCCACCGGGGCACCTAGCCTGGGCACAGCCCCGCACAGCTCAGAGCGGGTCCACACCTGCAGTGGCCCTTTGATGCCGCCCAGCCCTGCAAGGTGAGGGCTGTGAATGCGCCCACGTCACAGACGGGGCACAGATCGGAAGGGCGGAGCCGCCCACGGTCCCCCAGGCGGCTCCCCCGGGCCCTCTGGTTTGACCATCAGTGGGGGGCGCTCCGGCCACAGAGGAATGTCAGCAGGGGCCCTGAGTCGGTGGGGGAGGCAGGCTACCCACCGGCCCCTCACGGGAAGTCTGCTTCTGTAAGCAAAAGGCCCGTGCTGCCCAGGCACGGTCCGTCCGCTCATTCGCTCAGTCACGCTTGTCTTCTGCGGCAGACCCTCGGGCGCCTTCTCCACACCGGCTCCGTGCTGGGGGCACAGCAGGGAACAAACTGGACCTCACCCCGCCCCTGCCGACTTCCCGAGGGCCCTCTAAGGGCGGGGGGCCTGCTGTGTGGGGCCGAGGGCAGGGGCAGGGGCAGGGCTCCCACGCTCCACCGGGGACCAAAGGAGGAGGCAGAGGCAACCAACCAGGTGGAGAAGGGAGGGGACAGCGCGTGCAGAGTCCCTGAGGCAGGAGGGCGGGGCGGGCGGTCAGTGGGGCGTGGGCCCCGTGGTGGCAGTGGGCGGCTGGGTGTCCTTCTAAGAGGTGGGAGAGGCCTTCGAGGCGGCTTAATGGGGGAGGGGCAGAGAATGATGCTGTCTGGTTGGAGTCTTTAAAGACCCCCTGCGAGGGGCACAGACAGGGGACTGAGGGGGAGCCGAGGTACCTGACAGGGGTCCGGGTGGAAGGTGGGGCGCCGGGGGCCAGGGAGGGCCGCCGTGCACCCCCATGCCCAGGCTCCACCCGGAGCGGGGCTGGCTTCGCCGCTGCTCCTGTTCTTCGGTTTGGGGGGACGAGAGAGGGAAAGGCGCACGTTCCCCTCTCTGAAGGCCACGCCCCTCCCCCCGGCTGTCACCCGCGGAAGCCACTACCTCCTCCGAGCCTCGTGGACGGTGGGGGTGAAAACGTGTCCGCTGACGAGTTGCTGTGGGGCACGTGAGCCGAGACGGAAGCGGGATTCATCGGGGCGATCGTGGAGCAGTGCCTGTCGGAGGCCTCGGTCCTCGCAGACTTCACCCCGTCCGAGCTCATCCTCCCAGTCATCTTTTTTTAATGGAGGGGAAATTCACACAACATGACACGAACCACTAGCCCCTTCAAAGTGAACGCGTCGGGGGCGTGTGGCACATTTGCGTTCCCGCCCCGCCCCCAGCGCCCGCCATCTGCCTCCTGTCTCTGCGGCTCTGCCGGCCCCGGACGTTGCCTGCGCGTGGAACGTGGGCTGCGTGTCCTTCGTGGCCGGCTTCCCTCTGCCATCGTGTCCTCAAGGCTCATCCACGTCACAGTGGGTGTCGGCGCCTCGCTGCTCCGTGTGGCTGACGGTTTATTCCAGCGCGGAGACCAGCCATCGCCGAAAGCGGGCATTTTCATGTCCGCTTCGCAGACGTAGAGACTGAGCATCGGAAAGGTTTCTCCTGTGTTCCGAGCTTACGGCCGTCAGGATGTAAACCACGGGAAGGGGTGTGGTTGGGAAGACGGGGGCCCTTTCTCTCCGCGTGACAGCTTTTCCCCCTCCAGATCCTGTCTTTACTTAGAACTTAGATATCTTGTTCATCGTGGCTTTTTCCATTCATGTTTTATTTAAATGTTTTTGAATTAAAAATACGTAAACTTTTAACTTTGAGAAAGTGGTAGATTCACATGTCGTTACAGGAAGTACTACAGCGAACCGTTTCCTCTGCTTCCTCGATGGTGACGTCTTGCGAGACCGTAGCCCAGTGTCACGAGCAGGGCGTTGACACGGATGCGCGCTCTTGGCCCGCTGGCCCACGCCCCTCGCCGCGGCTGCGGCGTGGTGACTTCCGATTCTCCCCGGTGAGCTTGCAGGAGCGCTGAGACGTTTCCCTCGTGCGCGGGGTGTCAGCTCTGCGATACGCCGTGGCGTGTGTGTTCAGCCGACCGCCACGCAAACAGGGTCGGTAAGGAAAGCGTGCGGGGCTTCGCTCCCGCGGGGCGCCGCGCCGGCCTGGCATCGTGCCCTCCCGCGAGGGGGCGTTTCGTCGCTGTTTCCCGTGGCACGGATCGGCCGCTGGTGAATCCTTCCAGCTTTCGTTTGTCTGAAAAACGTCTTCATGTCATATTTGGCTCTGAAAGATGTTGCTGCTGGGTATAGAATTCTAGACTGATCAGTTTTGCAGAACCTTAAAGGTGCCGCCCCACTGTCCCCTGGCTCCCTTTCCGGAGAGCTCTGCCGTCCTGCTTGCCGTTATTATCGTTCCTCTGACTGTTTTTGAGATTTTATCACAGCTTTTGAGCAATTTAAACTTGATATGTTTAAAATGGCACTCACAGTTTTCTTCACGTTTCTTCAACTTGGGGTACGTTGGCTTTTATCTGTGAGTTTACAGTTTTCATCGAATTTGGTAAAACTTCAGCCAAACTTCCTGAAATAGTATTTTTCTGTCCACTTTCCTTCAAGGCCTCCAGTCACCCATATATTAGGCCACTGGAAGTTGTCGCACATGTTAATGACCTTTTCCATGATCAAAAAAAGCTTCTGTCCTGTCTGTCTTTCATCTGGAAAGTTCCTGTTACTGTGCCTTCGCGCTCACGAACCTTTTCTTCGACCGTGTCTAACCGGGTATTGATACCACTTGATATATTTTTCATAGGAGACAGCATAGTTTTCAAGTCTAAAAGTTCAATTTGGATCTTTTTTTAATACCTTCGGTGTCTCCACTTAGCTTTTCAAACACATAAAGTATCGTTATAGTAACTGATTTAATGTTCTTATATTTTCATTCTAACATATGGGTCAGTTGTGGGTCAGTTTTAATTAATTGTTCTTCTCGTTGTGGGTCATGTTTTTCTGCTCTTTTTAATGCCTAATAACCTTTGATTGGATGTCGGACATTGTGAATGTTGCCTTGTGGTTGCTGGATGTTCTGTATTCCTATAAATAAACTCGAGCTGTGTTTCGGGATACAGTTAAGTTACTGGGAAACAGTCTGGTCCTTTCCAGTCTTGCCTTTATGGGCGATTTTGTGCATCTGGCGCAGTTCTCAGTCTGGTGCTAATTTTCCAAGGCAAGGCCTTCCTGAACAGTCTTTCCAAGGCCCTGTGAATGGTGAGTTTTTCCATCATGAGTCTGGCTGGCAGGGAAAGGCATTTTCGCAGCCCTGAGTGAGCACTGGGCGTGGCTCTCGCAGCCTTGCAGATGCTCCCTTCCCAGGTCTCGGATGATCTCCCCCTCTGCACAGTCATCAGTACCCTCCTGAGTACTCCAGAGGGACCCTCCGCAGGTCTCTCCTGCCGGGTACACTGTCCTGCAAACTCCGCCTTGGTCCCCCAGACTCTTGGCTCTGTCTCGGGGAGTTTGCCAGCCTACCCCGCCGTTCCCCCTTCTGCCTCTGGGTCTGGAAATTCTCTCAGCGGCAGGGTGCCCTCATTTCTCCCCGTCTCTCGGGAATCTCCTCCTTTCATGGCCTGGTGGCCAGCGTCTTGAAAACGATTGTTTCTTATATTTCGTCTATTTCTTCTTTTAATATTGTTTCAGATGGAAGCTAACTCAAGTCCCTGTTACTTTATCTGGGATAGAAGTGGAAATTCTCAAACAGTTTTTGGAGCCCGAGGGTAAACCCACCATGGCAGAAAAATCAGCCCAGACACGGATCCTGGTGGTGACACTTGAGCCCTGGATCAAGCCACGCCTGAGCCAGGATCTACCGCAAGCGGCTCAGCCCTAGAAGGCAACAGATTCCTGTTTTGTTTAAGCCGGTCGGGCTAGGCTTTCTGCCCCTGGCCACTGCCGCTTCCCTGGCTGCACCAGGCAGGGCCCTGAGGGTGAGAAGTGCAGAGCAGGAGAAGGCAGGAGGCGAGCGCCAGGCTAGCCGGGCTGGGACAGGTGTGGGGCTGAGTTTCGTGCTTTGAAAACCCACCAGACCAAGTGAGGAGAGTGGACGGGTCACACGCCCCCCCATAACCCGGCCTCGACCGGTGCCCTCTCCTGCCCTGCTCTCCCTGTCCCTCCCAATCTGTAGGCTGCCAGCTTGTTCCCACCCAGGGCCTTTGCATCTGCTGTACCACTGCCAGGACGCTTTCCCATGGTTATCTGTGCCTCGGGCACACAAGCCCCACAGAAGCCTGGGCACAGGGCAAATTAGAGGCTCTTGCCTCCAGGGGACCTTACGCCAGGGAGGGAACACAGGACAAGAGAGGGGTGGGGTGGGCTGCTCCGAGGCCCCAGTGACCCCAGAACTTCCTGGAGCAAGCCCTGTTGTTGGCCCACCTCCCCGGGTGCGGCAGTGGGGGGCACAGTCCCAGACCCCCAAACGACTCTCCCCCACAGCGTATCCGCTTCCGGCAGAGGGGATGGGTAGGGAGGGAGGGAAAATAATTACTTCTCAGCCTCTAACCTTTCCGGCAAGTGACTCGGTAATAAATAATCCCACAGCCCTCCAGTGTGATCCATCAGCAGGCACTCCTAATTACTTTAGACTCACTTTGAAACTGCTTCCAGTCCCACTCTCAAATAAATAAAAAATTGACACAGACCTGGAGCAGAGACCCTCCTCCCCAGGGTGTGCCTGCGCCCGGCTGTGGCTGTGCGCTTGGGAGCCCCGTGACCGGAAGCTGCCAGTCAGGGAGGGAGCTGCCTGCCTCATCGTGTCTCTGCCCCTGGGGCCTGGGCCCCACCTGTCACATCACTAGGGTCTCTGCCGAGTGGCCCCACACTGAAGGGCACTGCCTGGGCCTCCCTGTGGTCCTAAGCCCAGCACTGGGGCCGGCGTCTTGCCCACAGTCTCCTTCCCACCCCGCCCACTCGGCCGAGACCCCCATCCAGGCTTCCATTGTGCTCCCCTAAATAAGCCAGGGGGTTGAAGAGGTGACCACTGAATGCTCTTGCCGCTCCAGCATTGAGGCCCTGCCTGTGGGGGGCCCTGACCTTCCTTCTGTGCTGGCCTGGGGACCCCTCTGGCTGAGCATGTGCTGTGTCTGCACTGTCCTCTGGCCTCTGAGTCAGCTCGGCCCCAACCCTGCGTGCCGTGGGGTCAGTGGGCCTTCTCTGTTAGTGACCAGATGGCAGATGGGGAGGCAGGGACACACTGCAACCCACCCCCTTCGGCTCTGGGAGTCTGGCCTGGGGGATGGGGACAAGAGGGGGCCCCCACCGGGCCCCGCCTGCTGGACACGTGAGGCTGATCGAGTGGGGCCACAGTCCTGGCCTCATGCGCCTCAGGCCCGGGCCACAGGGTGGGTGAGGACAGGGTCAGGGAAGGCGTCCCGGGGCAGGGTGGGAGGGCACTCGGGCCTGGGGCGGCCGGGTTGGGGCTAGGCTGGTGCAGAACAGGGCCAGGACCTCGCCCACCTCCTCTGGGTGTGTGAATGAGACGGGCTGCAGGGGTGCCAAGCGGCGGGGGAGGGAGCAGAGGCCGAGCAGGTGTGGGCGGCAGCAGGGGGCTCGTGGGGCCCCCATTCAGACCTCTGCGGGAGAATTAATTAAACGCATTCACTCCGCCACCACCAAGCGATTTCTGCTGACCTCACCAGGCCGATTAATATTTAATTAGCCTTCAGGAGGAAGAGAAGCACTTATTAACCTGCTACGTCAATCTGTCAGCACAGGTCTGGGGTCTGGGGTGCTTGGGGGGGGCAGCGCTGGGGGAGGGGAGGGCAGTGGCCGGTGCCTCTGACTCCTGGGGCCTCCTGGGGCTCCCAGGGGCAGTGCCCCCACCCCACCTCCTCCTCTGAGGCACGCTGTGTCCCCACCCCCGACTGCTGAGCTCAGGGCCGCCTTGGCCAGGCCTCCGGTGCTGAGTTGGGTGGGTGGGGGGAGGGCGGAGTGCGCCCTTCAGGGCAGGGCAGTTCTGGGGTCACCATTCACAGGCTTGCTTCCAGCCCGGCTCCCCGCTGCGCTGACCTAGCCTGGCGCTGGCTTGTGGGGGCAGGAGCATGGGGCGTGGGGGCAGCGGCTCAGGCTCTGGGGGCGGCTCCATGCAGAGGTCAGAGCGGCTGGGGATGGGGCCTGGGACAGGAAGCGCTCAGACCAAGTGCACGACTGGACAGCCACGCCTGACAGCCACGTCTCACACCAGCTCGATGCCACGCTCTGGGGGCCTGTGATGCTGCACAAGAAGCCAGGTCTCCTGAGTCGGTGACAGGTTCCCCGCCCTATAGAGCCCAGCAAGCCTAAGGCCATGCGTGGTGGGCGGTCCGTGCCGGACAGACTGGTCCTCAGCGCACTCTGCAGGGGTCGGTACCCAGAGGCCGGGGCTGAAAGCTGCAGGTGGCCATCTCGGGAGGGGCGCCCAAAGCCTTGCCCCGCACCCTGGCCATGCCCCCACCCTCACCCTGCCCGCCACTCCCAGAAGGCCCCGGGGCCTTTGCACGTGCTATGTCTCCGCTGAAAAAGTAAGCGGATGTCTCGATGTCTCGTCTGGCCTGCAGCCTGCTAAGGGCAGGCGGGTGGGGCTGCAGGCAGAGGAGTGGGGCCTGAGACCCTGGAGGGTATCCCGGAGCAGAGACTACCCAGGTGGCAGTGACAATCGGGTGGCGTGGGGACACCCAGGATGGGCAGGCATGGGGCTGCCCGGTGCCCCTCTCTGCCAGCCGGTTCCCCAAGACCCCTCCTGAGCCCAGAACCAGGCTCACAGGCCGGCTCTGTGAGGACCCCTCTCCTGTCGGCAGGCGATGATGAAATTTTTAAATAAGGCAAAAAAAATTAAAACTCCCTGGTGTTTTATTAAGTAGATGCAGTTGGGTAATTACAAACTGGCTTAATTAAAATCCGCCCCAGAAAGCACTGGTGGGTGGCCCCGGCAGGGAAGGAGCCGGCCGCAGCTTCCTGACAGCAGGCCTCGGTTTCCCCAGCTGAACTGGCCCCCGGGGTGACGGGGCCTCCCTGCCAGGCCTGGCCCACACGGAGGTGGGGCGCAGGGTCCCGGACACCCTCACTGAGGGCGTGGTCTGGTCAGCTTGGGAAGCTGGGGCCACAGAACCTCCCAACCGGCTGGTCCGCCCTCTGCAGGAGGTGAGGATGGATGGCCCTGCAGGATGTCAGCCTCGCTTGCTGGGGCTGGGCCGGGAGCGGACACGCCAGTGGAGGGCAGGAGGGGAGGGGTCCGCACGGCTCGGCTCGGCTCGGCAGGGCGCACCTGCAGGCCAGGACAGGGGAAGCCCCTCTGGGCCCAGCCCAGGCTGAGCGAGGGGCGGGGGAGCTCCTGGGGCTCGTCCTGGCTGAGGAGTGGGCTTAGGTCCGTGTCTGCCTCTCCCTGGGGCCCACGGGCGGGGGTGGCTTGGCCTGGCTCATTGGTTGTGGGGTGGAGCGTCCAGCCTCCCAGTGCCAAGTCTTCCTGTCCTCACAGCCGCCCTGTGGGAACCCGTGGGACCCGGAGGGGAGGGTGGGCCAGGGACCCAGGCGGGGCCCAGACTTCAGCGGGGAAGGTGTGGGGGAAGGTGTGGCGGGAGGCGGTGGTTCTGTGTGATGCAGGTGCTTGGGGGAGCTTAGGGGTGGGACGGAGGGGTGCAGACGGAGACAGAGAGCCCCATGCAGGCTCAGGATATGGCCCCAGGCTGGGGAAGGCAGGCCCACTCCCTCCCCGACCCCTGCGGGAAACACACAATGAATACTGTCCCCTGACTCCAGCCCTGAGAGCCCAGGGTGTCCCCACCACAGCCCCCAGGCCCCCTGTCCTCTGGCACCTCAGAGCAGCCCCCACTGGGCTCACTGGAAGCCTATGGGGTCAACCACGCTGGGGTCTAATCCTGGCTTGGCCACTGGCCAGCTGTGTGGCCTTGGGCGAGTCATCTGGCCTGAGCCTCGGTTTCCCCATCTACCTCTGAGGCTGCTGGGAGTGAACCCTGTACTGGGCGCCCAGCGGGCACCCTCCCCAGGGACCTGCCAGCCACCCTCGGCCCAGCCCCTCAAGGCCAGGGGTCTTGGGATCCCAGCGTCAGTCCCAAACCCACCCCGGTTTGTTCCGGCCAACACCCCGCGGCTCATAAAGCCCGAGCTTTGATCTGTCATGCTGTCCAGGCAGGAGGAGATGGGGCTCCTCCCCACCGGCGCACCCCACTGCCTCCATTAACCTCTGCACCCCGGCTTCCGGCCCTCAGTGCCTGCGGTTCCCAAGGGGGGCCCGAGGACCAGGCCAGAAGGGCATGCTGCCGAGGGTTGGGGGGCAGAACACACGCAGGCAGCTGTCCTGAGGAACCTGGGCCCTTGGGTACCCCAAGGTAGACCGAAAGGGGGCTCATGCTTGGAGCTGGGCGGGAATGCCATGATAGGCCGCAGCCTGTGACAGGGACGGGAGGCAGGAAAGAGCCCGAGCGTGGGGGTGAGGCCGGAGAGACAGGAGGCGGCGATGGCAGGCGTAGGGCTTCGGGGCGCCAGCGTCTCAGCTAGAGGATGCCCCGCTGGCTGCCGCGGAAGCAGCGGGGACGAGGGGCCCGGGCCCCCCACCTGCCTCCGCCGTCGCCGTCCTGGGCGGCCTCAGTCAGGCTCACGCGGGCCGCGCCCTGCCCCTTCCCGCAGCCCAGGAGGAGACCGGTCCCCCGCTTCGCCTCCGTGCTGTGTGCTGTGTGACCGGGCAAGGCCCTGCCCTCTGGGCTCCCGCCCCGTGGCCCGGTGTCGCCCGAGCTCCGGAAACTGCACCTTCTGGCGGGGGGGCCGGCGCGGCCTGAGCGAGGGGGCCGCCGCCGCCCG
>NW_006438871.1:930612-936088 GCF_000325575.1 Pteropus alecto
TAACGAATTCCGAAACGTGTCACAGGCTCCGCGGTAGCGCGGTGATGGCTGCGGAGCCGCCCGGCTCCCACCTCCGCCGCCTCCTGCCGGCCGCTCGGCGCCGTCGGCGGGAATCCATTATATCGACAGCGTCCGTCTGTGTAATTCCTGCATCAGGATTTTGTGCCGCACTGTGTTTGAAAGGCTCTGCCGACCCCGAGTACCTCGTTAATTGTGCTTAAAAACCCAGATTAATTCAGAGGCGGAGTCGGCCGTGCTGGGAGGGGGCCCCCGTGGCCCAGCGGTCGATGGCTCCCGGTCTCCAGAGGTGGCAGCTCCATGGGGTGCCCGCTCCACACAGCCCGGCGCTCACGGGCCTCCTCGGGTCACGGAGACCCTCTGGATCCAAGAGGGGCCGGGCGCCTGGGCGAGGGGGGAGACGGAGCCAGCCGTCTGGGTGGGGGAAGGGACGAGCCGGCCCTGGCCCTGTGGATCGCAGCCTGGCTCCTTGGCAGCACGGTTGCTGTGGTCCCATGTCACAGGGGCGAAGGTCAGCGAGAGGGTGGGTCTGGAGGAGCTGGGACAGCCGGGCCTTGTCGCCTGCAGCGGCACCACCCCCTCCCCTCCAAAGGGCTGGCATGGCCCCCACCCCTCCCGCTCCCGGTTGCAGGGGGACAAACTGAGCCCGAGGGGCCAAGGGCTGCCCCGTGTCACTGTCAACCTGAAGCCAGGGCCCATCTTCACCATAAACCCCGCCTCTGCCGACCTGCAGATTCTGGGGTGTCCACCTGTAGTGGGGGCGGTCACCATGGAGGGGAAAGGCGTCCCCAGGGTGAGCGAGGACCCTGGGGTCTGGCGGAGCCAGGCCCAGGTCTTGGCTCTTCCCTGACTTGCCTCCTCCCAGACAAGTCCCTTCCCCCACCCCCGAGCCTGTGTCCCCTCTGGACAGCGGAGTCCAGTTGCAGGGTGGCCGGTGGGTGGCCATGCTCGCATGCTGCTCCGCACCACGAGGGGTCCATCCTGACAGCGCATTGGTTCCCTGGGGCAGGGTCAGGAATTATGGGGGGGCTTGGGGGTGCAGGGCGAGGTGGGGGCTGAAGTGGCCCAGGCCCCACTCCGGAACCTGCCACACGGACCACGGCCCCTGCCCTCTGTCCTTGCTGAGCTGGGCTCTGCAGCCATCCGTCCGCCCATCCCACGGAGGTGGAGTCAGCTGAGGCGGACGACAGGGTGCTCCTGGAGCACGCGCTCCGAGGCCCGGGGGCAGCCAGGGCTTCGTGGGGGAGAGAGCCCCCAGGAGGGGCCTGCGGGGTGATGGGGAGGAAGCTCGGCGGAGACTCATCAGCCAGGCTGCCTCCAGCCTGACCCCAGGGGCGGGGCGGTGGGAGCAGCACCCAGAGGTGGGCCCTTCTCAAAGCGTGCGACTCAGGGCTCTGAAGTGTGTTCGGCCGTGCAGCCTTCAGCATCCACTTCCTGTTCCCCTTAGACTCCCAGGTGCCCCCAACCCAGCTCCACTTAGTGGTCTGTAGATGTCTGTTCCCACGGGCATCCCGTCTATATGGAACCACGCCAGGGACATGTGACCTTTGGCCTCTGGCCTCAAAAAAAAACCCCCCCACACCGTGGCAGGTGTCAGTGTCCTTCCTCTCTGAGGCTGAGTGACAGCCCACCGTGTGGACGGACATGTTGGCCTGTCATTCATCAGCCAGTGGACATTCCGGTTGTTTCCGATTTGGGGACATTACTAACATGCCGCTGTGAACACCCGTGTATGGGTTTTTGTGCGGGCGTGTGGACCCAGCGGCATTGCTGGGTCACACGGTGGCTCTGTTTACCCGCTCGAGGGACCGCCAGACTCCACGGTGGCGGCGGCACCTTATCCCCCCACCGGCAACGCACGAGGGCTCCCGTGTGTCCGCAGCCGCGCCCACGGGCGTCGTTCCTCGTGGTCCTGTGAGCCGCCCTGGTGGACGCGAGGCAGCGTCTCACTGTGGCTTTGACTCGCATTTGCTAATCTGGGTGGGGGAAGGGACGAGCCGGCCATGGCCATGTGGCCTCTTTGCTGTGTGTGCCGGCCCTTCGTGCGTCTTCTTTGCAGAAACGTCTGTTTAGCTCCTTTGCTTATTGTAAACATCGGGTCGTTTGTCTTTTCATCATCTTTTCTAGGCACAAGTCCCTTACCAGATACACCCTGCAGAAATGTTCTTGCGTTCCGGAGGTTCATTTTACTTTTCCAGGGGTGTCCTTCGAAAGCCGAAAGTCTTAAATTTTGGTGATGTCCGTTTCATCTATTTTTCTTTTGTCGCTTGTGCTTCTGGTGTCACGGCTAAGAAGCCGCTGGCCAGCCCCGGTGTCCCCGCACCATTTGTCGAAAAGACTATTCTTTCCCCATTGGGCGGTCTTGGCTCTTTTGCCAGAAATCAAAGATTTCACTCGTATGTGCGTATAACACCGAAAGCGACGAACGAATGAGACAGACAGACAGACAACCTCGCAGACACAGGTGCCAGCGCAGTGGTTACGAGGGAGACGGGAGGGGGACCTAACACCCGGCGACGTGACGGTTACGGTGCGGTGGCGGTGACGTGACGGTGACGTGACGGTGACGTGACGGTGACGTGATGGTGATGGTGACGTGACGGTGACGGTGACGTGACGGTGACGGTGACGGTGACGTGGCGGTGACGTGACGGTGACGGTGACGTGACGGTGATGGTGACATGACGGTGACGGTGACATGACGGTGACGGTGACGGAAGGAGACCAGACCACGGGAGGCCGGCCTGCCCTGCAGCCATCCATGCCTTATGGAATTGCGATCGCAGCCTATCTAATTTTATTAACCGACGTCACCTCAATACCTTTAATGTTTAAAAACGTGCTTTACAGAAATCGGTGGACGGCAAGCAAGGGGTTTATTTCTGCACCCCCAGTTCTATCCCATCGGTCCCCGTCCGCCCCTGTGCCGTGCCACGGTGCCTTTGTAATAAACTTTAAAATCGAGACATGTGAGTTCTCCAACTTTGTTCTTTTTTAAGACTGTTTCGGCTATTTTGGGCCCCTTGTGTTTCCATGTGAGCTTTAAGATAACCATGTTAATTTCGGGGGGGAGGCAGCTAGGATTTTGCCGGCGTTTGCACGGAATCGGTAAACCGGGAGTGCCGACATCTGAAGAGTGTAGCTTCCCGCCCCGGAGCGGTGCGTGCCCTTCCGTTTTGCCCGAGCCCCCTTAAATCCTTACCTGCCCTCCGGCAGCATTCCAGGCTTCCGAGTCCCAGTTTCGTGCGTCTTTGGTGAAATATGTATATGACGCTCCCGAGCATTAAATTCTTTCTTTGCACACGTATTTAAACACCCCCTGGTGCTGGCTCCGGCAGGAGGCTGAAGCCTGCTCCGTGCCGTGGAGCAGGTGGGATTCGGCTAGGAGAGAATCAGTCCGCAGCTCACATCTTGCTGCGTAACCACTTGGCGGCTTCAGGGAAGGCCGTGACAGCGCCTGGCGGCTGGAGTCTCCCGTCCCTCAGCTCCAGGCGCTGGAGAAGCAGGAGGGGACAGATCACAGAGACCTCGGGACAGGCCTGGCCTCGGCTGTGCTGGGTCAGGACCTGCGGGAGGACTGAGGGCCCACCTCTGGCCAGGCCAGCCCTGAGCTGTGAGTGGCTTGACCCCAAGTCTCAGGGGTCTGGCACACAACACAAGAGCTACAGCTTCACACGTGCACAGCCCTTTACAGTCTGCGAAGCAGTGTCTGGAACAGGGGTAGGATCCACCGCGTGCCGAGCCAGGCGTGCAGTGGGCTGGGCCTGTCGCATGTCACCGCGGCAACTCCTCATTTACAGAGGAGCAGAGGGAGGCCCAGAGGCACCAGCCCTGCACCGCACATGGGGCTCCCAGACCAGGCTTCCCACAGCTCCCTTCAGAGACACGGGATCGGGAATCAGGCCCGCAGCCTGGAGGTCGTCCGGGACACTGGACGGCCCTCCCGCCAGCAGAGGAGCCCCCCACCCCGAGTCAAGGACGAAGACAGAGGAGCCACTGTGGCTCGTCCTCCGAACTCGCTGGACACTGCATCTGCTCAGCTCCGCACTGTCCCCCCACGGACAGCAGTGAGCTTGCTTCTGCATCCCGGAGAGGAAAAACCTCGGAGAGCTCCCAAAGGGATCCTGGGGGATCCGACAGCCCGCCCGCCCCGGCCACGGCTGCTGGGCCCGGACACCTCTGCCAGGAAGCCACCCCGCCCACCCCGCCCACCCAGAGTTATTTACTTCCCGTAATACCCTCCGAGAGGGCCTCGCCTGGCCTGGGAGCGGCTCTGGGGTCATCACAGATGTGCCTTATTAGCGGAGGGTCACCCGCCCGCCCGCCCCAGGTGCGTGCAGCGGCTCCAGCACCCCAGCTGCCACCCGCCTCCTCAGCTCCCCGCCTACCTGCCTCCGAGCAGCAGGCCCAGGTTTTCAAATGTAATCCAGATCAATCTATCGTATTTAATTCTATGAGCGATCGATTGTATCGAAGTATAATTCGTACATGAGGAACGCTCCCACTTTGAGCATGCGGTCCGATGCGTGTTGGCCACTGCACTCACCCGGACACGCTCCGGATGGACAACTCAGGATGGGGAGCACGGTGGCACGGGCCACACAGGGCCACCGAGCGCTTGAGACGTGGCTGACCCAAAACGAGGCGCGCCTGAGATCACGGAGGGGGGCAGGGTTCAAGGCTTCATCCTGACAAAGAAACAGAAGGCATCTCACTAATGGTCTCACAGCGGTCAGTGCTAAAGGTCGCGGGGGTGTCCGGGGAGGGGAGAGGGCGGTGAGCGCAGCCTTGCGGGTGTGTGACTTCCGGGCGGGGATCCCTGACCGCCCCTGCCGCCCTGTCCACAGGCGCCTCGCCAGCCCCAAGAGCCCTGCTCGGTGAAGACGAGGCTTAGAGACAACACACCGAGGAGGCTGGACCTTCCCCAGGTCCAGCACCCTTCCCCTGTCCCCTCCAATCGAACTAAATAAAACTAACTGGACGCGCTGCCGTGCGTGGGTAGCCAGGCTGTGCCGCTTCGCCTCCTGCCTGCGACTCCAGGGCACGTCGGCGGGAGCCCACGGGACTCCGCACAGCACCCCCGTGGTCTCCTTACCAGCCCTGTGTCCAGGCCCTGCAGCCATCAGGGGTCCCACTGTCCACACGGCCCACCCTCCCCAGGACCCCTCTCCTCCAGGCCCAGCCAGGCGGCCGTGTTTCCCGTCACTGTGTCCCCTCATCTCAAGGTCTTCCCTGCGGTCCTCAATTCCAGGTAGGATCATCCCAGCCTACAAGGGCCCAGAGAGGTGCGGACACTTTCCTGGGGCTGCTCAGCCCGTGAGGGAAGAGGACATGCTGGCCTCCTGGCTCCCAGCTGCCCTGTGGCGGCCTCGAACATGCCTGCTCAGGCCCGCCTGCCCCCCACCCCGCTCACCTGCTGGGCGCCTGCTGCCCCCCGCCCGCCCTGGCAGCGTCCCAC
>NW_006438871.1:936293-936730 GCF_000325575.1 Pteropus alecto
CGGGAGCTGGGGTTTGGGGGTGCGGACGTCACCTGCGGCGTTGGCAGGGGCACCAAGGCCCTCCAAACCTTCTCGAACCTCCATGGCCCCCACTGACCGCCCAGGGACCTGGCCCTGCCACCTGGTGGCCCCAGTTTCTCTCTTGAGTCTCTCATGTCCACCTTCAGGGGTTCCTTGATGCCCCTGTGACATTCCGGCCCCTCGACCCTCCCCCAGCAACCAGCGGGGACCTTGTGCACAGGCCTGATTGTGTCACCCCAAGTTAAGCCCCACGGCAATGACTTCCGTTGCTCTTGGGAGGAGGACCCAGGAAGGAGAACCCGGGAGGCCCCCGGGGTCCGGCGGTCAGCTCTGCACCCGCGGTCCGCGTGAGAAACGGTCTTCGAGAACAGCCGACAAACCGAGCACTTGGTGCTTCCTGTGCTTACGCTTTGTCC
>NW_006438871.1:936838-937175 GCF_000325575.1 Pteropus alecto
GGACCCCTGGCAGCGGTCACGGGGCCTCCCCCCACCCGCCCCAGCTCCTGGCGGCAGGGGCCAGGGGAGCCCACAGCCCGCTGGGGTTAAAGCAACATCCCGTTAAAACTCGGCCACGTCTTTGATTTAATCACGCAGTGCTGGGTTTTGCAAAGCGGGTCCTGACCCTGGTCACTTGTGGAAATGAATTGCCTGGGAAAATGGAAATTGTCACTTTATTATCGGATTAAAAATTCAGTCCGTCCGAATCATAACGGAAGTGGGGTGCGGCGTCCTTTCTGCAATGGAGCAGCCGCGCCCCACAAACCGTAGTCAGCTTGACCCCCAGGTCTCCTGG
>NW_006438871.1:937309-941232 GCF_000325575.1 Pteropus alecto
GGCCCGCCCCCCTGACCCGGCTGCAGCGGGTCCCCGTCCCCCGCCACCCGCGGACTGGGCAGTCGGAGGCGACGCGAGTCGCCCTCTGGGGCGCTGGGACCCTGGTCCCGCCTGTGCACCCCGGCGGGCGCCCAGAGGAAAACCACAGGTGTGTCCCCGGGGGGCATTATAAAAATGAGACATTATAAAAATGCGTGTGCGTTACTGCGAGGAAAAGGCGTTACCACGAAGTTTAGCATCCCAGCCACGGTGTGTGCAGGTCGGGGGCACTGAGCACTCGCGGCCCGCAGCCCTCACCGCCATCCGACAGCCTGTCATCCACCAAACAGACGGCCCGCGAAAGAACCGCACCCCGCCCTGCAGCACCTCTCCGGGGCCATGAGAGCGTACCCGCATTTACACCACAGGCGGGGGCACCTTCTGCTGTCCCGCAGAGACCCAGCCGGAACCCTGAGACACGGCAGACAGGCCCAAGGCTCCGATTTGCACAAGACTCTGAGGACAGCAGGGGAGGGGTCTCGGTGGCAGTCGGGCACCCAGCACCCCCAGGCGAGGACTCCTCCCTGGAGGGAAGAACGGGGCTGCCCGACTCTGAGCGTCTGGACCGGGTGCCCAGCAGAGCTGCTCAGATCACTCGGCCGGGCACGGTGCCTCTGAGGGGCCCGTGATGCCACTCGTCACTGCGGCCAGGCCCTTGTCCAGCCGAGGCCACTGGCCGCTGGTTCCCCGACCTGTTCAGCGGCGTTGCCGCCACCGCGACCTCTGCCGGCGTCCTCGGCCGGGACTCCCTCGGGAACCGCTTCTGCAGCCGTCACCCAGAGCCGGCTTCAGTGGCTGCGGAGCAAAGGCCGCGAGGCGCACACACGGGAGCTCCGAGCGGGTGCGCGCAGGCTCGGCGGTCGCCCCGGGTCGTGTTCATGTGCGAGAATGTGCTGCGCCCCTACTGTGTGTGAGGCACAGCAGGTCCTGGGGAGACGGCCTGAGAAGACCCCAACCTGTCACGAGGTTGGGCTGCCCAGGGACCGCCCACCAAGGCCCCCTCGATGTGAGTGAGGACAGCAATTTCCAGCCGCAGGAACACTGGGGCCACCATGCGAGGTGTGTTCCAGCCACCCAGGCTTCCGGACACCCCCTGACTGTGCTGGCGCATCCCGCAGTAGGGACTGGACTGGGCAGGGCGCAGAGAGTATGACCCGTTTCTGCCCCACGCCAGGGCCTCCCCTCAAGCCTCGGAAGCTCGGTGCCTCGACAGCAGGGCCAAGCCATCTGGAGGCGCCTTCCCTCACACTGGGGGTCCATGCCGCTGTCATCCGGGACCCCATCCGGCCTGCTGGACAAGGCGCCTCCACGTGGCTGCTGGGGCGTCCTGGCAGGATGGTGGCATCTTAGGGGCTTGCTGGGGCCCTCCGGGGAGTCGGGGTGTGGGAACCGAGGCCCGGAGAGGGGATCCGGCCTGCTCAGCTTGTGGCAGGATAGAAGTCAGAGCCCAGAGCCACGTCCCAAATCACTTCCCTGCACCCGGGCTCACCGCGTGGGCTCGGAATCCCCGCTTAGGCGTGGCCCTGGGCAGGGTCATTGCCTGGACGAAGTTCCAAATGACCAAGTGACCTGAGCCTGATGGAGGACAGTGGGCAGGGACAAGCGTCTGCGGACTCCAGGCCCGGTCTGGCAGAGGGAGAGAGGGCCTTGGGTGAGTGGAGACTTGGTTTCGGCAGGGCCAGCCTGGCCGGTGCAGGCTGTGAGGGTGACAATGACGACCGTGACAGCTCACTCACAGGACCTCACGACGTGCAGGCACAGTCATACTGTCTTCCCGCCGGCACCCCACTCACTGCCGGGGAGCAAGGGCGGGAAGTGATGTTCCAGCTCAGAGCTGGCTTCCGGCCCGGCCAAACAGCCACCCCGCTCTGCCTTGGGGGACGGGCGTGGGGAAAGATCTGCGCCCAGGCACCCGCAGCCCATGAGCCTTAGGGAGACGCCACACTCTGTCCCCCCAGCCAGGAAGCCTCCCTGCCCGGGTGGGCCGGCGGTCCCCTAACCCAGCTCTGCAGTCAGGCAGGCTGCGCTTCTCAGGAAGGCCGTGCCCAGGGCCCGGAGGGGCATAACAAGCCTGGGTGGAGCCCTGGGGCGTCCTGCCTGCCCTCCTGGCCCAGGCCCCTCAGGTCCTCACCCTCAGGCCAGGGTCATCCAGGGGCTGGAGCCCGGACACAACCTTTGCCCCCTTCAGGCTCCCCGTTCCGTCTGTCCCATGCCCCGGGATGGCTGCGGAGGCCGTCCCTGTGGCTGGACCTGGCTCCTGCCCCCCGCCCCTTGGCCCAGCCCTCCGCCCTGCTCCTGCGGCCGGACCGTCAGCTCTTCCCCCTGGATCCCCCTGGATCCCCCCACTGCGGCTCTGTTAGCCCTGAAGGTTGAGCCCCTTGACCGATGCAAACCGGTGACGTCCAGCTTGGGGCCCGAGTCACACCAGCTGCAGCCTCTGCCCCCGCTCCCGGCCCGGGCAGGCCTTCCGGACACACCGTGGGTTTTATTGAACCTCCTTGTTAATTGTACAAGTAACGCACGGATACATCTGGAGTGAATTTGAAAACAAATCCCTGACACCGTGTCATTTCACTCATAAATACGCGCGGATGCCAACGGGGCTTTAAATAACGGGCTGTTGGAACGATGCTGCTCCTCCTGTGACGGGCACGGCTGGGCTGGCGCTGACGGAGCGGGCGGTGTCCCGCGCGGCTGTCGGCAGTCTGGGCGTGTGGACGGTGCGGCCCTGCTCCTCCTCTCCGCCAACACTAGCCTTTCCCGAGGCTGGGACCGGCTCATGCAGCGCCTGTCCCAGGGCCTCCTGGACACCCGGGAGGTGCGATTCTCCGCGGTCCGTGAACACTGCGCCCACCGCCTCTGCCAAGACACTGTGTGGTTTTTGGATCATTCGAGGGGAGGTTCCCAGACTCCGGACTCCACAATCAAAGCTGCCGGCCGCAGATGGCTTTCCAAGAAGACACAAACACTGTCGAATGCCATAAATTACGGTGAGCAGGGCTCCCCCCTGGGTGGTGACAGCGGGGGAAGGGGGCCTGGGGGGGGCCGTGGCCTGTTCTCAGCCGCCCCCCTGCCTTCCCACAGTCCGTCCAGTGGACTCAGGCTATGTCACTGTCATCACAGAGCCAGGCTCCAGGGAGGCCATGTCTGTCCCTGCAGAGCTCCTGCAGCCTCGTGGGGAGCCCTGCCTGCGCCCCAAGGGACGAGGGAGTCCACTCTGTGACTGTGTCCTCTGGAGGATTCGGGTTGGGGTGTGGGGGGAGCAGAGGATGCTTGTTTTCACGTCTCCCGCTCCCCCAGTCTTGCAAGCTGAGGTCTCAGCATAGAGCACCCCAGACCTCGCCTCTCCCACCTGTTTCTTTCCTGGCCCAGAGCGGGCGTGGGACTGACCCGATGCGGCGTCTGGTGGCAAAGCCCGCCCACCCACACCCTCAGGCGACTGCCGGTTTCCTCTCAGCCCTGAGAATGATAATTCAGGACTCCGCCTGACCACGCGCGGGATGCCAGCCTGTGGACACGACAGCAGCCCCATGCCCGGCGACGCCCAGGTGCGAGGCCGCCACCTGTGTGAGCCTCGCACAGGCGGAGGCTCAGAGCCTCGCGTTTTGCAGACCAGGAAACAGGGTGGGCTTGGCAAGGCCGGCGCTGGTCCCGACCAGCCCAGCCGTGCCACCAGGGGGACAGCTCCCCGCTCCCGGTGGGAGTGCAGACTCCTGCCTGTCTGCCCAGGTGGGCCCCACCGGGGAGCCCAGATGGGACAAAGTTGGGCACGGTGAGACACCCAGGTGGAGGGGAAATGGGGTGGTGGCAGATGGGCTTGTGCCCCTCCCCTGGGGAGCCCAGGAGAGAATAGGCGGGAGGGGTGGGACGGGAAGAGGCGCCCT
>NW_006438871.1:941701-949753 GCF_000325575.1 Pteropus alecto
CGTGCACCTTCCCATTGCACCGGCGAGGACACTGAGGCCCAGATCGCTGGCCCGCCAGGCGCGGGCCGCCCAGGTGCAGAGCTTCAGGAAGGGGCCCTGCGTCAGGGTCACAGGCAGGTGGGGACGGGGACTGGCAGGCGGGCGCTTCCGGGGTGTTCGGCCGCTCGCTTTCCCTCTTGGAGCTGCATTCTGGTCGCTTATCCAGCAGCAAGGTGAGGCCCATTTTGCAGGGGCCGAGGGTCACCCTGGGAGCAGTGTGGCTAGCACAGTAGACAGCTGAAGCGTGAGTGTGGCAGGGGAGGGGAGACCCCCAGGCGGCTTCCTGAGCCCTCATGCCGGGCACAGACAGGTCTGGCTTCTTGACCCTCCCGTCTGCACCTGCTCCCCTACGGGGAGCGGGCGGTGCTCTGGAGGGGAGGAGACAGACACAGAAGGGTCTCAGACACAGAGACTCGGGGACAAACTCGGAGAGGAACTGAGGGCCGGGCAGACGGCCAGGAGAGAAGTGCAGCCGAGGGGAGCCTTGGGCAGGACTGTCTGGGCTTCCCCAGCGGTCTTTGCACAAGGTTCAAACCGCCTTCGTGTGAGCTGCCCACTGCTCAGCCACCACGGCTACCGGGGCCACCGTGCGACTAGGCAGGGCCGGCGGCTGACGGGGAGGGCCGAGGCTCCCTGCTCCAGGCTCACTCAGACCCAGCCCAGTCCTGGGGGCCCAGCACAGCCCAGCCAGCCTGCCACACCTGGTCCCAGCACCCACCTTGCACAGCTGTGGAGGTGTAGAGACACCGAGTCACAGAAAAGGCCTGGGAGGCGACATTGGCCTCTGCCCACATGCTCGCAGTGACCCGGAGTTCACCATCCCCCACCCCCAGAGGCAGCCCCCCCGTCTCTGGGCATCTTAAAGGGTGAGAAAACACTTTCTTCCTTAAGCAGATTCTTTCTCCTTATGAGTCCCTCACCCCACGGTTTCCGGCAATGACCTCTGGCGTCCACACTGCACTGACGTGACAAATGTTTGTTGAGTGCCTACTGTGTGCTAGGGGCTGTCGTTGGTGCTGCAGCCACTCCCTGGGAACCAGGAGGCCTCGAGGGAGAGAGCACACCCCGGCCTGTGCCAGCCCCGCAGGCCAAACCAGGGCAGGTGGGACCAAGCACTGATTCAGTCTGTCCTGCATGCCAGCCTCGGTCATCCTGGCGACAGTGCAGTGGGGGGACCCTTGCCATCCCGTTTTACAGAGGAGGAAACAGGCTCAGTGAAGTAAGCCAGTCACAGAAGGACAGATATTGTATGATGCCACTGCTGTGAGGTCTCTAAAGTCATCAGATTCATAGACAAGACGTAGAAAAGTGGGTGCCAGGAGCTGGGGAGGGGATGAGGGTTAGTGTTTAATGCGGACAGAGTTTTAGTTTGGGAAGATGGACAAGTTCTGGAGCTGGATGCTGGTGATGGCTACACAACAGTGTGGGTGTGCTTTCTGCCCCTGAACTTTCCACTTAAAAACAAAGAAATCTCTGGTCAGATGAAGGTGACATGCAGACGGCCACTCCCTTCCACCCGGTGGCCACGCCACCCCATCTGGCCACGACTCACGGATCAGTTCCCTGCTGCTGCCGCAACCATCACTTCGAATTCAGCAACTTGAAACAACGTTAGTCTCTTTTCTCAGAGTCCAGAGGTCAGAACCCTGCCGTGAGTCGGCTGGTTCTTCTGGAAGCTCCAGGGCAGGATCCGCCCCCTGCCGTTTCCTGATGGGCAGGCCGCCTACACTCCTCGGGGCGAGGCCCCTTCCTCCATCCTTGAAGCCAGCAGCATCATTCGTGTCTTCCTGCCTCCCTGACCGCCTGGCCCTGACCCGGTGCTACCTCAGGCCCGCCTGGACCGTCTCCGCAGCCTTCATTACTCACAGCTGTGAACTTCCTCTGCCACGCAAGGTAACCTAGTCACGCTGGGGATTGGGTCGGGGGCATCAGTCCGCCAACACACCTGCATTAGACCTCAGAATCGTTCTTACCTCAGTGGCCTAGAAAACCACAAGTCGGAGTTGGCCCTTGTGTTGATGCAGCGTCACAGCATGCACGTCCCTGGATGCGCAACCGACGTTACCAGGAGCTGTGCCTGGAGGGAGGGTCTGCAGGTAAAGCTTGGTTTCCTCTTGTATGCTTGGGACTTTTCTAATTTTTACAATGAGTGCGTACTCTTATAATCAAGTAGATAGAAGATAGATGACAGATAGATGATTGATAGATGATGGATAGATGGATAACACATGGATGTATGGATGATGGAGATAGATGATAGATTATAGATAGGTGACAGATGGATGGATAGATGATGGATGGATGGATGGGTGGATGGATGGATAGATGGTGGATGGATGGATCTCGGTAGCACTATCGTCAGCTAACATTCCATTTACTTTACTTATTTCTTTATTGTTAACTACACAGAACTAGGCACCTAATGGGCACTCAATAACGATCAGATGGATGGATGGATGGATGGATGGGTGGATGGGTGGATGGGTGGATGGGTGGATAGGTGGATGGGTGGATGGGTGGATGGGTGGATGGGTGGATGGGTGGATGGGGGGATGGGTGGGTGGCTGGGGGGATGCACAGATGGATGGGTGGATGGGTGGATGGATAGGTGGGGGGATGGATGGATGGGTGGGTGGCTGGGTGGATGCACAGATGGATGGATGGTGGGTGGATGCATCGGTGGATTTTGCTTGAACGGACAGACGATGGATTTTCCCTGGAGGTGCAGCAACACCAGCGGCAGCAGCGTCTTCGCAGAGGTTCAGGTGACCAGGGCCAGAGTAGGGTGGGCAAGTGAGTATGAAGCTAGCGCTCTGCCTGGGGGTGGAAGGGGCAGCAGTGAGGGGAAGTGTGAGCGCAGTGGACCAAGCAGAAGGACGGGAGAGGACGAGCAGCGGTCAGGTCTGTGTGGGGCAAGGCCTCCCACCCAGCATGGAGGCGGCAGCCCAGCCTCAGACAGCACCAGGAAGGCGCCGTGGTGCCCAGTGGGCCCCTTCCACCTTTTCTGTCTTAATTCTCACAGCACCCACAGAGTCTCGCGTAGTGGCCCTTACTGAGGAGGCCCAGCCGTGTGGGGACTTGCTCAGGTCACACAGGACGGAGCTGGCACAGCCTGGAGCTCTCACAAGACAGAGGACCGGGTTGTAGAGGGGCCAGTCACTCTGGAGGTGGCGCGGGAGCCAGAAGGTAGGTTTGGGGCAGCCCTGCGGGAGCTCGGCCGGGGACAGCCCCAGACCCCAGGGCACACGGAACCTGCCCGGCAGGAGCTCATCTGTCAGGAATTCAATTAGGTGGAAGAACCGGTGAGGGTCTCAGGGCTGTGCCGGCCTGGAGGCTGCATGGGGCAAAGTCCAGGGCCGCCCCTTCCCCGGGAGCCGGTCAGCCTGCAGAGGCCACGGAGACCCTGGCGGAGGTATTAATGAGATGCCTCTAGGTGCAAATAATAGTTTAATAGGTGTGAGTGGCCGGGCTGCTCCCTCGCCGGGCGGGCCTCCCCGCCTTGTTAGAATAAGTAATTAGAGTGTACGAACACTCACTCCGACACTTTAATAAAGTGTCAGCCATCACCCTTTTGGTATTTAATAAAATAAAATTAAATATTTATTACATTTTCGTACGCATCGTATTTAAGACGCACTCGTCTCCCACTCGGCCCCCCCAGCCCCCCAGGCTTCAATCCCAAGGACACCTCTTCCCACCTCTCAAACCGCAGCGTGGCAGAGAGGAGGCCGATAATGGGATGTGTAAGGCAGAGCTGGGGGGAGAGACCCCCGCGGCCCCCGGGGAGGGGTCGACAAGGCAGGCCCAGGAGGGGCGAGGAGGGGCGAGGAGGGGCGAGGCAGCCAGCATGGCCGGGTGTGGGCCCGGCCGCTCCGCAGAGCGCAGAGCTCTGAGCCTTGAAGCCAGACCCGTTTTCTGCGTTCCTGTCAAGCGGGGCGGGACGTTCGAAGCCCCGCTTCCACCCCGACCCCGCCGTTTGCCAAAGGCCACTGAGGCCGGCGGGTGCGGGCCTAGGACGGCGGCCCCCGGCGCCCCTGCTGGAGGACACGGCAGGCCCGCGGGGCGGCGAAGGGCTGCAGAGGCCCTGGCTCAGCGCACGGGAAACCGCGGACGGCTCCGACCTCCACCCTCCCCGGTGACCATGAACGGACGCGTCCTGAGGATCTGGCGCCGCCGGCCTTGGGGGTCACGCGGCCTGCCCCACACGTGGTGAAAAGCAGAAAGGCCCCTCACTTCGCCGACCCCGTCACCCCAGCCCCCCCAAGCTGAGGCCTGGCTCTCCCTTTTTACTCCCCTGCCCCGCACCCCGCGCGACTGCTGTGAAGATGTTTTTTCTGATTGCAAAGCCGACTTCCAGGGAGCCGGGGACGAAGGGAGGGGACGGCGTCGGGTGAGCCGCGGACGGAGGGAGTTCACGCAGGAAGCAGTGCGGGCGGAGGGTCGCGCGGGAACCAGAACGGCCACCAGGACCGCCAGGGGGTCTCCAGCCCTGCGCGCGACCCAGCGGAGGCGGCCAGCCACGGGGCGCACCCCGGGGACACCCCGGGGACACGCGAACGGGACAAAAAGGGCTCAGCGCGGCACCAGGCGCGGAGCGCTACGCAGCAGGGAAAAGCACTGCCCACGGGGCGTCGCCGCGGGGTCCCCCTCCGCGGAAGCCCCGGAACAGGCAGACGGCGGCAGAGGCAGGGGTGCCCTTCCACTCTCCCCGTGTGCCGACAGCCAGCGCTTGGCCCAGCCCCTCTTCAGAGGCGTCGAGGCGGGGCTCCCCAGCTCCCTCTCGGCCCCCAGACACAGCTGCCTCGGGTGTCACGCTAGCGGGTTGCATTAGCCTGGGGGGGGCCCCTTAGGACGCCCGGCAGAGAGGGGTCCTCGGCTCTGCTGTCCTCCCAGCTCCACTGTCCCCTCTGACCCCCCTCAGCAGGACGCCTCTGTCCCACTGGGGACAGTCCCTCCCAAGTGCCCCAGCACCAGCTCGTTCCCAGCCAGTTGGAGCCGCTGCTGGGGGCGTTGGGGCTCTGCCACCCAGCCCGCTGGGCAGAGCGGGGCCCTCCCCACGGCCACAGTACCTGCTGCCTCCGCGCTGGTCCCGGACTCCCTGGCTGGCAGAGGCTAGCCCAGGGCCACGCTGCAGCCGGAGGCCAGGAGAAAAGCCGGCAGCACACTTCGTCTTTACTTTGCATCTTGATATTTTGTTCATCGTGGATTTCGTGTAACAATTTTGAGTGTTTTAAATAGTGGACTGAACGTGCGAATCTCCGTGGCTGGGTGCGTGCCCCGCCCTGCTCCCCATGGTCCGGGCGCTGCCAACTTCGTGGCCAGGCCACCCTGCACGCCCGGCCAGAGGCCTGGACGCCATGTGGGGAGCCCTCCAGTCCCTGCCTCCAGGACTGCTCAGACCCCGGCCTTCGGCTGAGGGGCCGTGGCAGGGCTCGTGGTGTGACACATACGCAGGGCTCTTAGGGGCAGCTGAGCCGAGACACTGGCACCTGACGCCCTGTGGGACGGTGGGCAACGGGCCAGGCCTGTGTCTGTCTCTGAGTCTCTCTCCCAAGTCCCCTCCTTGTGTGTGGCTGAATCCCTATGAGCTCAATGTGCCGATGATGGGGTCCCACTGAATGCTTGAGACGGATGAGGCCACACAGGGGGTCAGACAGAGGGGTCCTGCCCCAGAGTTAGGGCCCTGTGAGGGCACTGAGGGTGAGGGGGGCAGTGGTCCCAGGGTCCCCTCCCAGCCCAGGCCTGGAAGTATCTGGGACCTGTTCCCACGGCCACGGGCCTGGCTGCCAGCTCCACCCCTGCCCCGTGGACAGAGAGCCAATAGGAGCGGCAAGCTGAGCTCCCGCCCTGGGTCCCCCCTAGGACCTGGACTGGGTGTGCGGGGACCCCTGGCTCTCCTCTCCCTAACCCTCAGACGCCTCTCCACCACCAGGCCGCTGCCGAGCTGCGTGGGCACAGCGTGAGTGTCCACCTTGGACTCTGGGCAGACATTGTGTTGACATTCAGCCGTGTGGCCCTGTCTGTCCGTTCAGATGACAGGGCTGGGTGGGTTCTTTCCTGGCCTGACATGGGGGGCCTGCTGAGGGGTGTAGCGCCAGGGCCTGCACAGACCCCTCCTCACAGGGCTGTGAACCGGGTGGAGATTCTCCCACAAGGCCCTGTGCAGAGCCCCCTCGTTCCGCCCCCCACACTCCTCCCGCTGCCCCCAGTGCCCGGCCCTCGGCCGAGGCAGGAGTGAGTGGGTGACCGTGACGCTGTCAGAGCCAAAGAGCCCTCTGAGACCACCACTCTGCCCCCCACGTGGAGGCTGGACGGCTGGGGTCCAGCCCAGGCCCGAGAGCTTCGCCTTAACCACCTGGACACCCCAGGTGCTTCTCACCTCCAGTCTCCCAAGCGAGACCCTGAGCCCCCAGACTGTGCCCAGAACCCCTGCAGAAAGCCCCTCTCACCCCACCTCCCTGGGCTCTGGCGGGTCAGGGGCCAGTGACAGCCCCATTGCCAGCTGGGGTGGGAGGCGTGTGCTGTCCTGCCAGGAGGTGGGGGGTTCGGGAGTCCTGTGGCCTGTTCTGGGGAAGCTTCTCTCCCAGCCCCTCCGTCTTCACCAGGCAGCTCTTCCCGTGCTGGGGGAGCTGGTCCCCAGAGCCACCCTCTGGCCTCTGGGACGGCCCTGAGCCCCGTTGCCTGGCAACCGCCCAGTGCAACCAGAGCAACCGCCATCCTGATCCCCCACGGCCGCTTCCACTGCGTCAGCCTTGGGCCCCAGGGGGCAGGAGCCACCAGCCCAGGGCAGCGCCAGCCTCCTGTCCCATACCTGGCCTGGCAGCTCAAATGTCCATGCTGGTGTCCAGCAGGGGCCCTGTGGTGGGCGCGCGGCCCCTCTGGCCACAGGGCGCGTATGACCCTAAGGGCCCTTTGGGGTCCAGCCAGGCTCTCAAGGCCCTTCGGCTGGCGGTCAGCCGCAGGCAAGAGGTGGTTTCTGTGTGGCCTTCGTCCTCCCCACCTGTGACACGGTCGGGTGCTCAGACTGCAGTTCTGCCACCCTCCGGCTTGGGCCCGGGCGACTCTGCAAACTGTAAAGTGCCCCTGCGTCCCTGTGCCCATGCAGTGCCGCAGGTCCCAGCGCTGTGGAGGCCTAATCCGCACGATTGCACAAACAGCCCCAGCTGCATTTGCATCAAAATTGGTTGCAAAGAGCAATTAGCACTTCATTAATAATCAATGAGGTGCCAATTTACACATCGCCCAAGAACGCACAGCAGATTGGAGTTGGCCTGTGACAAGGAGGACTGGGGTGCCAGCCGGGCAGAGAGAATTCCAGAGGTGACAGGGAGGGGCACTGGGGCCCTTCCCCACCCACCTCTGCTCCCACAGAGGCGGGACGGCATGGGATGAGGGCGCCTGCAAGTGATGAGTGAAAGGGTGATGAGTTCTCACCTGTGCGGGGCCAGGTGCCTGCAGAGGCCCCACCTAGTGGTGCCCACAGGCCGGCTGTGGATGGAGCTGGGGTGACGCAGCTGCGCTTGGCCACAGTGGGGCCCAGGGAACCAGCGCCCTCAGCGTTGGGTCTTCTGGGGGATCCGCCACCCCGCGGGAGGAAGCTGCCCCTCCAGGGCGCCGGATGGCCTGCTGGTGTGGGGGGCTGAGCGGCAGGGGCTGTGGGGGGCTGAGGGGCAGGGACCCACTGTGTCCCCGTTGGCTGTCGTGGGTACTGAGCCCCCGCTGCACACGGGCCATGCTGCGCCCTTCACGCCGGTGCCCTTCCATCCCCGTGGGGCCTGCGTGTGGCCCCTGGCTCTGCACCCCGCGATCCCCAAGCACCATGGCGGCCCTCATTTCCACGCCCACTTCCGTCCCTGCTGCCCCGCTGCCCTGGCCACGAGGCAGGCCGAGGCCCCCTCAGTCTGGGCAGTTGAGGAGGACTTCCTGGAGGGGAAGGGACAAGCCAGAGGACTCCCTGCTCTCCCGCCACGCGCTGCCACGCGCTGCCCCACGCAGCGCTGCCTGTGTGCCCCG
>NW_006438871.1:949921-953648 GCF_000325575.1 Pteropus alecto
CTGTGTGTCCCCCCTGTGTGCCCCCCCTGTGTGCCCCGCCTGTGTGCCCCCCCTGTGTGTCCTGCCTCCCCAGCAGCTCCGCTTCTGGCCTTAGCTGCAGTCACCCAAAAGCCTTCCCCAGCCCGCCCCCAGCTCAGCTGCCTGCTCTCTGGCTGTCGTTCCTCTGGCCGTCCTGTTCCCCCCGCCTCGGAGCCGGCATGCGGTGGACGTTGGATGAATGGGGAGCGAGGCCGGGAGGGCAGGGCAGAGGCCAAGAAGGGACCTCAGAGTGTTCCGTGCTGTCGGCGTGCTGTCCCTGCCTCTGGGGACAGCGCAGGTGATCTGCGAGATCCCAGGTGGGGACATCTGGAGACAGAGCTGTCCTACTGGAGGGGACAGCCGTGCAAAGGCCCTGAGGTAGGACGGAGCGCACACAGCACGCCTGTGTGCAGGTCCAAGAGAGTGGGCCGAAGCAGGCGGAGGTTCGGAGTTGGGCTGGGAGCTCGGCCAGGACAGGGCTCTGGATTGTATTCTGGGGTCTTCAGCAAGAGGCAGAGGATGTGGCCTGCGGTGCTTGGGAGGGGACAGGGCAAGGGCCACGAGGAGGGTCCAGGCGTCACGGCGGGGGACGGGGAGCGGCCACGCTCTCAGGCTCCCCGCGCCCTCTCGCTGCTGGTGGGGTACGGCGAGCTCCCGCTGGGCCGCACGGGGCTCCTCCGATCCCACCCAGGACCCGGCCCCTTGCTTCCACCCGCCGGCACCCGCCACCCTCACCACGCGAATGAATTTACAACGGACTCCAACACATTTAAATCCATTTATTGCAAAATTACTTTTCAATAATTACATCACCGTGCCGACTGTGTTGCATAATGAAATTAGCATGAGCGATATTAGCGAGAATATAAAATTATAAGAAGTATTGAAATACCCCTTTCCCGTCTGTCTTCATGAGACCCCACAGCTTAAGCGGGAAGCAGGCGAGGCTCCCGGCCGGCTGAGACTCGCGGAGGGCGACGGCTTCCATATAAATTAATTACAGCGGTTATTGCGGCTTTCCATTACCAGGTTGAAATTTCCCTCCACTCCAGCCTCTTGGGGAGAAGGGGACCCTGGCTAGTGGCCTTCGCCACCTGGGGCCACAGAACAGAGCGGGGCAGGAGGACGGCCCGATTTAGGGAGACACAGGTCAGAGTTCACATCTGGGCCCTGCTGTGTGTCTGTAGTAAAGCCACTAACTGCTCTGAGCCCAGGTTCTGCTCAGCTATTAAAAATCCCCCCTGCTGACTGAGGGGCCTGGCTGGGAGCACCGTAGGGTGCCCAGCACCCATGGGTGCAGTGGTTTTCTGGGGCCCATAGCAAACAGCCCAACACAGCGGTGTCGAACCGTGTGAATGTCGGCTGTCGCGGCGAGTCTGGGCGAGCGGTAGGTGGCTGTGGCTCAGGGTGTCTCCCGCGGCGGCTCTGTCCGCTGGGGCGGGAGCCCCCCCCAAGCAGCTCATGACAGCGCCTCTGTCCGCCAGGCCTCAGCCCCTCCCTCAGGGCTGCCTGAGTATCACACGACACGCTTCCCCAGGATGAGTGACCACGAGAGCAGGCGGGGCAGTGTCCCCCGTGGCCCACTCAGAAGCCGCACCGGCACCGCCCTGAACTCTGCCGGCCCCTCAGGCCAGCATTGGTGCGTCCTGTGGTGCCCCTCGGGGCTGGCCACCGTGGCTGGCCTCCCTCCCTGGGGGTTTCATGGGTGGGGATCCCCACAGGGCCTGTGTTCTTGTCCTGCTTCAGAGGTGGGACGTGCCTCATTTTCTCTCTGCTGTTGCTGGGGTGACTGGGAGCCAACCCCCGGAACCCACACGAAGCTCGCCTGGGTCGGGGGTCTTCCAGGAGGGGCTCGCATCTGTCCCTGGGCAAAGAAGTCTGGTGGGGTGCCGAGCAGAGGAGGGCGAAGGGGGTGGAGGAGCGGGAGAGGGGCCCCCAGCACAGGAGGGGCAGAGGCAGCAATCAGGTGGACCTGGCCACCTTGCCATTCTCCATGACCCCCAGGAACCCTCAGCACGAAGCCTGTTCCAGGCCTGGACGCCCTGCAGCAGACAGAAGGGTCTGTGATGGGGCTGGGTGGCCCCAAGGCTGGGTGGGCGGGGACTGTAGGGAGCCACACGACCAGAGGACTGCTCTCCTACCCGATGCTTGGCCAGCTGAGCTCTGGGACTTTAGGGAAGGCCCCTCCCTGCCAACATCTGTCCTCCAATCCCACTATGCAGCTGACCCTGGCCCTGCCCTCAGGGAACCCTGACTCTCTCTGAGGATGGGGCAATCTGAGAAGGCTGCCTGCAGGCGGTGACCTTGGAGCGGAGTCTGGGGAGAGGGACTGACAGCAGGTGCAGGCGTTGCGATCCCACCTGCTTCACAGGGACGAGGAGAGGAGGGGCTCGCTCAGGCAGGCGAGCAGAGCGCTAGTTTTTTTTTGCCGTGTCACACCTGAGCACAGCTCAGCGGCTCGGGACGATGCACCGTGTGACCTCCGGTTTCTGTGGGCCGGGCGTCCGGCGCGGCTCAGCGGATGGCTCTGCCCGAGGTCTCAGGGCAGTGGCCATGGTGCCGGCTGCGTCCTTGTCCACAGGCTCATCCGGGAAGGCTGAGGGCCGTGTGCCCAGGCCTGCCACCCGCGGCGTGGCTGAGCCACCGGGGAAGGCGGGGGCAGAGGTGGGGTGCGAGGGCACTGCCCCCCAGTGCCCAGTGGCCCAGTCTTCACACCTCCTCACAGAGAGCATTTCCGAGCGTGGCCTCACTAACTTACAAGGACAGGAGCCTGTTTGTGGCGGGCAGCGCTGGTCGGCCGGTCGATGGGCACCGGTGGCCACGTGACTGGCTCTGCTGGGTTTGGGGCCTAATTGCAGGATGTGCCCTTTCCAAGGGGCCCTGGCCCCTGGGCGCGCCCCAGAGAGAGTCGGGGTTACGTGATGCAGCTGCCGTTCCCGCGTTCCCGGCTCGTTGCTAGCAGGCAGAGGGACCCCGCGGGCCAGTGAGGCTGAGGCCCAGGCTCCTCTCTCTGGGTCCCCGTCCCAGGCATAGTTCTGCTCAGCAGGACCCCGAGGACTGGCCCTAGCTGGGTGGGCGGGGAAGGGACCCGGGAGGCCCAGGCAAGGGGCAGGGGCCCTCCAGTGGCCCTGGTCCCCATCCTCACGCTGCACTCAGGCCACCAGCCCCACGGGGTCGGACCGGTACAGCCTTCCCTGACCGCCACGGGGGTCAGTGGCCCCTGTTTCAGGCCCTGCGTTCCTAATGCTCGGCGATGTCCAGCTTCTCCTGTGCTCACTGGCCATTCGTGTCTTTCCCGCGGAGAAACGTCTGTTTCAGGCCTTCGCCCGGTGGCGAGTCGGCTGGTCGCTGTCGCTGCTGTTGTCACCGGCTCCGGAGAGTGGGCTCCGGGGGCCCCGCCCGACGCGTGACGCCCCGTCTCTCCCGTCCTGTGCGAGCCTCTCGCTGTCAACAGAGTCCTTTATGGCCCAGCTTTAGTTTCGACGAATTCACCTGCTCGTTTCTTTCGTGCCTGGGCTTTTGGGTTCGTTCGCGGGAACCCTGCCAAACCGCATGTCACTGGGCTCCCCGGTGACTTCTCTTAGGGTCCTGCGGCTTCGCTGTTTCGCGTCGGACTCCGGTCCACGCGGAGCTGACTTCTGTCCGCGGGGTGAGGTAGGGGTTCAGCCGTCCCGTTGCGTGTGGACGTCCGGGGCCCCGGCCTCACTGT
>NW_006438871.1:953678-955931 GCF_000325575.1 Pteropus alecto
AGAGCTTTCTGTGCCAATTAATGTCGTTCTAAGTTTTAAAAGGTTAAGAATTTTCATTGTTAGCCCGAATGGTACAGTTTGCCTTCATTTTGTGCGACGTCATTTTAAAGGCTCCTGGAGGGTGTGTGACTCACTTGCCGAACGACCATGTCACGTGGTTCCTGCTTCCTCGTCGCATGTCCTGGGTCCTTCCTTCCTCCCAGGACGGTGCCTGCATTTCCCAAGGCCGGCCGCCACCCCACGTGCTCGTCCGGGAAGGACAGCCCATGTCCCCTCCCCCTGAGTCTGGGCAGCCTTCAGTGACTGACTCCACCAGCAGCAGAAAGGAACGTCTCAGACACTGCGGCCTCGTGCCCGTGGGACGCCGCGCGTGGGCCCGGCCGCCGTGCTGTGAGGGGGCCCGGCTGCTGCGGCTTTGTCATGCGGCAGGTGACGACCGGTTCACCTGGAGCTCCCGGCACCGCAGCCCTCACCCCTACTGCCGTCCAGACGCAGACAGTGGGATGAGGAGGCCGAGGGCGGATTCAGACGTGCTCTGAGTTTGCTCTTAAAGAGACAAACAAGTTCTCACTTTGCTAAATATGGGAAGAATGTGGCTGGTCGGTGCCCTGCCCACGGGCACCTGCTCGGGAAATCCAAGAGGTCTTCCTGGAGGAGGGGGCATCGGAGCCCACCCTGTGACACACAGATAGGTTCACTCTGCCCAGGATGAGAAAGGAGAGGGTCGTTCATAAGGGGGTGAGGTGGCAGGGGACGAGGCTCGGGTGCGGGGAAGTGGGGGCTTCCCAGGCCCCCCGGGAGCACCCACCCCAGCAGACGCCACACTCAGAACCTGCTCGCCATGCCATATTGCAGCCTTTGCCCCCACAAGCCGCCACCCTCAAAACTGGAGGGTCGAGAGCCCCACCTTTGTATGCAGCTGAACCTAACAGGGCCTGCGGGACACAGGGGCATGGGTGTGGGCGGCCGGGCCCTCGGGCCCCCCACCAGTCGCCCTGTATGCACCTGGGCCTTCCCTGCTCTCAGCTAGATGTCCCCAAACGCCCCTGCGACTTCTGGTGACATCGCTCTGGCCCTGGACCTCAGCTCCCTCCCGTTCACCAAGGGGTCACACCTGAGCCCTCCTGACTCCCTCCAGCTCAGGCTGGCGCGGGACAGCCGGCCCTCACATCGCCCCCCGGGCCCTAGCAGCCTCCATTCAAGCTGCCCCTGACATTGGCCGGCCAGGAAACAGGCCAGGCTGAGCTGGGCCAGGCTGCCAGGCTGTTTGTTTTTGCCACCAGTTCAGTGTCTAAGACCCGGCCAGCCTGGCCGAGCTCTAGGGCTCCCCCTTCCTTTGTCTCCAGCGCCCCTCCGCCCCTCCGACAGACCGTGTGATTCTGATGGAAAATTCATTAGTCTGGTCTCTCCCTCCCCTTCCCGCGTTCCCAGGCAGCTCTGCCTGATGTGTCAGCCTCTCCATCCTGATTATCTGGAGACGCCAATTTCAAAGAGACATCTTAATAGTGATGTCAACGAATTAATTAGATGTGTTAATGAGCTAAAAGCAACCCAAATTAAATTAATGCAGTAATAAGCACAGACAGCAAAATTAGCTCCAATTTCTCTAAATGATTCTGAACTGTACACAACACCTCATCTTGCTACAACATCACCATCCCCCAAAGCTAATCAAGAACCCAGCGCAATTAGCTGCTTAATTACAAACAGGCGCGTGCATGGGCGGGCGCACACGCACACGCACGCACACGCACACCCGCCAGTGATGACATGTGGCAGGCGGGAGGACTTCGCCCAGACCAGCCTGGGGGTAGCGAGGGTGGCAGGTCCCCCCAGAATAGCCCTGATCACCGCCACCACGCCGACCCTCGTTGTGCCAAGCCCAGGAAGGAGGGCAGGCAAAGGGGCCCGACTGGTTCCCAGGCGGGCGGCTGGGCCAGGCCAGGCGGGGAGCAAGGAGGGAGGGAGTGCCCCCCCAGTGCCCCCCCAGTGCCCCTGCCTCTGCCTGCTGGGGGTGGCCTCGGTGGCCGAGGAAGGACAGGAAGAAGGGAGAGAAGGAGGAGGGCGCCCCAGTGCTGAGTTGTTTATTGCTTGCATCAGAATCCGAGTTGCAAGTAAGAAGCTAATTGTCCAGCCACTGTTCCCACCGGGCAGGGAGAGCTGCTAATAGCTTCACGGGCTCAGGTATCTGATTAGCTGTAATTGCAGCTGGAGACAGAGGGTGAGGAGCGGGGGAGGGGCGGGGTGTGGGGG
>NW_006438871.1:956056-958024 GCF_000325575.1 Pteropus alecto
CAGAGTACCAGGCAGGTGGTGGGGGGAGGAGCTGTAACCAGAGGAAGGGAGGGCGGGAGCAGAGGCGACCTGAGGGGCCAGCCACACGCATGCACACGCACACGCACGCGCACACACACACGCACACACACACGCACACACACACGCCCTGTGCAGACGAGGGCCGGAGAGGCAGGGGCCCGAGTGACTACATGCAGGCTGTACCATCTCAGGAACGCCTGTCCCTCTGCAGGCCCACCTGTAAAATGGGGCCGACCCAGCCTCGCTGGGCCAGTGATGGCCAGGCAGATGGCTGGGCCTGGGACCCAGAGCCAGGTGCCAGGAGCAGGCGGTGCCACTCACGGGGATGTGGCGAGGAAGCCTGACTCCTGCCCGCCTCCCGCCCTCCCCTCTCCCAGCCGTGATCTCCCAAGTCCAGGGCGCTTTTTGATCCATTTGAGACCTGGGCGATTGACCTGGGAAGGAAGAAGCTGGTCCGTTTGGCCCTTCCAGTCCACCCCGTGGGGCCCCCTCGCCCCCATGGAGGGTGGCACCCCAAGAGCAGGGCAGGGGTGGGGTCCCAGGGCCCAGATGCTCAGCAAGCCCCACGTCCTCCAAGCCCCGCCCCCGTCCTCCCCTACTTCCTGCCTCGAGTATTTTCTCGCTCACGCGTGTTCATTCGTCCATTTGTCTGTTTTTCAACTTACCGATTTATTTAAAATATATCTATTTCCATCTAGCTCCAAACAGGAAGCCACCTCACAATCTCCTGGCCACAAGCGGTGCCCCTCGCAGTGGGCACCAAGCCTACGGGGACCCCGAGGTGACCGGCCACTCCCCCTGCCCTTGCGGGAAGACGTGAAGGCAGCCGTGACATGTGCACTAATGTTGTAAGCACAGGGCGCGGGGCCTGTACACTCCCTGGAGGGTGGGCAGAAGAGAGCTCCGGCGTGGCTTTGGACGGGGCAGGCTGTAGATTAACCAGCGAGGGGAGCTGGGGCGCAGGATGTCCCTGGCAGGAAAGCCAGGGGCTGCCTGAGGGGACGTGGGGGCTGGCGGGTCTCTAAGGGGCTGGCCTGTCACCTACCAGAGCCACCGGCATGAGTGCGCCCACACTGTGGGTGCGTGAGCCACAGAATCCTGCTGGGAGGGGGTGGGCTGCCAGCCACACGCCCAGCTTGGGGTTCTGGGGCTCTGTCCCCAGCATGGGAGTGAGGAGGAACGTCACCCAGCGCTCACAAGGGCGGGGCCATGCCCACTGGTGGCGTGGGTGGCCCCACGGGCTCAGATCCCAGGCCCGGCCACACTCCACTGCACAGGTGGGGAGCAGGGGCCGGGTGGTGTGGACGCTGCCCAGATGACACGGGCCCTGCTGCTCTCCCGAGTGCCGCTGGCGGTCACCTTTGGACGTTGCGACACGGCTTTATTTCCCAGCAGGAAAGAAAGGATTGTTTTGCTCAGGCGAGTGCTCCCTCCAATGAGCTATCAACTCCCGGAGCAGGGGTGAGTCCCAGGGGCCACGGGGCGGGGGCAGGGCTGGGAGGGGCTGCCGGGCAGGTGAGGGAGCTGGGCTGCCTGCTGGACACCAGGTGCCCTCCACACATTCGTCCTCCAGTGGTCAGGCCGAAAGTGCAGCCGCACAGGCCCCCCTTGGTCCACATCCACTGACACGGGCGGGGCCCGGCGGGCGGGCTGGGGCTTCAGTGGAAGGGAGAGCCCATGGCAGGGCACACAGCACGTCTCGTCACGTGGGGCATGTGCAGGACGGCCAGCGGGAGGCAGGTGGCCTCGGGGAGTGGCTGCAGCCACGCCAGGCGCACACTTGGAGGCTGCCCAGGCTCCCGCATCCTGCTCCAATTAGGAGCTCACTTCACATTGTTCTAATTTGTCTCTGGGGCCCTGAAAGGAAAGTCATGCGATTATTATTATTATTATTTTTTGGCTGGAAACTCCAGCAGCCATTATATAAATTACATATAATTGAATCCA
>NW_006438871.1:958106-961583 GCF_000325575.1 Pteropus alecto
GGACGCGCTCCCCACAATGCCCCCCGGAGCCCCTGGTGTGATAGCCTCCTGCGGGGAGAGGGAGGCCTCCAGACCACCCAGGCCACCCTACCCGGGCAGCCAGGGGCCTTTGGTCCCTGTCTGTACCAGTGACTCGCTGTGTGACCCGGAGCAAGTCACCTAACGTCTCTGAGCCTCGGCTTTCTCATCCGTGACAGCCTCTGACTGAAACTGCTGGCATGAGGTCTAAAGGAGATAACGCCTGGAAAGCCATCAGCACGGTACCCGTGAGGAGCGCCCTGTTCGGAGCACACAGTCTCCAGCCACCCGGAGCGTCCTCAGCTGCAGCACGGGCCCCTGGTGCTGGGGGTGTCAGTGTGCCTGGCGTGTGTCGAATCAGGTGCGGGTAGACACACAGATCAGAGCGATTCATCTTCCATGAAGGAAGATGTCTGTGTTCCACTCACGGTGCCCTGGAAACAGGAGGCTGCATGTGTGAGGGCCGCAGGGGGAACACCACGGTCTCGGGGGGCCGAGGGATGGGGACACGAGCCTTCACCATGGGAGGAACAGGCGAGGCAGGGTGAGCAGACCCAGGACCGGCTGGTGTGGGCGGCTGCAGCGGGCTGTGCGGCCTGAGTCTGCCCTGCTTGTCTGGTCCCTGGGTGGGAGGGCAGGTGGCCGGTGGCCGGGCTGTGAGCCCACCGAGCAGGGGTGGGCGGGCTCGGGCAGGGGGTTTGTGTCTGAAAGGTGCGCTCCTGGCGAGCGGTTCGGTCTCTAGGCCTCAGCTGACCCTGGAGGGGCGGTCCCAGCGCCCAGATGCCCGGGCACCAGAGGGCAGACGGTAAGAAAGCAGAGCTAATAATGGGGAACAAAGCAAGCGCCAGCAGCCGTGAAGCTCGGGGTCCTGCTGGGGGCGCTCAGCCCTCCCGCCGGCTGAGCCGATCCCACCGCCACCCGAGGGGCTGAGGGGTGCCCAGGCGGCCCTGCGCTGGGACACCGCGCAGCCACTGAGAGGGTGCCGTGCGGGGGCTGGCCGGTCACGGGGTTAAGCCCGCGGGAAGCAGGACACCTTCTAACAGCACGGTTCAGCGCATCAGTTTCCTCTGGCTCTGCCGTAACAAAGTGCCACAAACCAGGGGACTTGAAACAAGACATTTACTGAGTCACAGCTCGGGAGGCCAGAGTCCAAGGTCAAGGCGTCGGCAGGGCCAGCCTCCCAAACGCTCCGGGCGGCCCCTTCCTGCCCGATGAGCTCCGGTGGCGGCCCGTGGTCCTCGGCGGTGGCAGCAACCTTCATCTCTGCCTCTGTCTGCTCATGGCCGGCTCCGCTTCTTACAAGGACCCCAGTCGTCCCGAGTTAAGGCCCACCCCAACGACCTCGCCTTCTGCCAAGACCCCGTTTCCGAACAACGTCACATCCACGGGGACCGGGGTTTGAAACGTCAGTGTGTCTTTGGGGCCACGATTCAGCCCATAGCACGTGTGAATTATATCTCAATAAAGCTGTTCTTGTTTTTTTTAAGTTTTAAGGAATAAAATAAAAAAGAGAGAGAAGAAACACCCCCACTTCAGGGAGCCCTGAGCCAGAATCGGTTCTTGGAGTGACCGCAGAGTCGGGAGCCACACTCCCCCTCCGGATGGGCCATGTGCACCCTCCGCCGCCTGATAACCACTCAGATGCCGTCCCTGAGAACCTCGGCGGTAACATTATCCCCCCCGCCCACGGCTCTGGCCTCCCTCCCCGCCTCAGGCAGGTGCCACCCGCTGGCCCTGGCGACCCCCTCCCTACCCCCACTCCCCCCCGCCGCAGGTCTGTTCCCGCATTCCCTATTTGTGAAGTGACAGCCTGCCACGCACGCACCCTCCTCGCGCCCGAACATTCTCCGGTAACCTGCCGTCGACGCCACTGGTAGTAATACCTTCCGTTTGAGTTGGGCTCTGCAGAATCTAATTACGGCGTGTTCGCGGCGCATCCAGGGTGTTCAACAACCCCGCAAGCAGCCGTGCGAGCTGCTGACCCGCGCAGAGGCTGCGCTCCCGAGCCCGGGCGGCGGGCGGCCCGCGGCTGCTGCCTCCTGCTGGGCGGCCGCCTCTGTCCAGGGGTGGTGTCCGCCTTGTCTCCGGGGTTTATCGTAGCCGCGGTGCTCTGTGTGCTCTGTGCACACACGCGTGCACACACGCGTGCACACACACGCACACCGTGCACGGCAGGTCCTCCTGGGACGAACGCCTGCTGTCTCAACAGTGCTCTGGGGCGGGCACAGAGGCGCATGGCACAGGTGGCAAGCCGAGGCCTTGGTGGCCCGGGAGGGTGCGTGTCAGGGCGGGAACTTGGGGAGGTGGCTGGGCTGCTGTGCGGCGCTGGCAAAACCCCCTCTGGGTGGGCTGGGCCTGGGCTAGGCCCTAGACACATAACAACACGCAGAGCCTGCAGTCCACCCCTGGGGACAGGCCCAGGCAAATATGTCATTCCTCCCGGACAGACAGATGGGAAACTGACTCCAGAGAGGTCAGGGGCTTGCCCACGACGCCCCGCGGCAGGCAGAGCTGGCCCTTTCTGGCCCTGCGGGCCACAGCCAGACTCCCTTTTGAGGGGCTCACTTAAGCTCGGATGGGACCAAGCGGTGGAGGTCCGGAATACATGTCCTTCATTCCAAGGGCAGCTTTGTGGCCCCCGAACCGGGGGTCCTGGCCCACATGCAGGTGACTTGGGTAAGTGCTCACCCCTCTCAGCCTGTTACTCCCCCCTGAGAGAAGCCAGCAGGCAGGGCTGATGACGGCATTCTAGCCTGTCGGCCCCTGCTTGCAGATGGCCCAGGAGGTGCAGTTGCTGGGAGCTGCATCATCACAGCTGCTGTCACAGCTCGGGGGTCAGCACGCCCACGGCCCTGTGTCAGGGACGCTGTGCTCCGCAGTGAGCACGGGTGTGGGTCCATTGCAGCCCCGCCTCAGCTCAGGGCCCGCCTGCCCATCAGAGCTGCCAAATCAGGTGCCCCCTCCAGGCGGGGATGTGCTGCGGGCTTCGCTGTCCCCGTCCGGGGGTTGGGGAGGGGTCTGAACCCGGACCCTGAAGTCTCCAGACTCTGAGACCCCTGAAGGGAGAAAACCAGGCCGGCTGAGAGCCAGGTGGGGGAAGGAAGGCGTGGTCGACGGGGACACGGTGAGGGCCGAGGCCCGAGACAGCCGGAGCCAGGAACTCCGCGGGAGCCGGGGGTGGGGGGAGTGAGGGAGCCAGTGCGGCCAAGCCGGCGCCCCCTCCCCGTGCTCCCGCGCGGCTTGGGAAGCGCCGCAGCGCCACCTGCCAGCCGCGCTCCCGGCTGCGCCGAGGACACTTGGAGGGATGCGAGGCCCCGCCCCCGCGCGAGGCCCCGCCCCGCATGGCCCCGCCCTGCGCTAAGTCCCGCCCACCGAGCCCCCTCTGGGCCACGCCCACCTGGCCTGCCCCCGCGTGAAGCCCCGCCCACTCGGTCCCCCACGCGAGGCCCCGCCCGGCCC
>NW_006438871.1:961688-962634 GCF_000325575.1 Pteropus alecto
CTGCTGAAAAATGAGGACGATTTCGAGGACTAAACGCGTACCAGGACACTGAGCTCACTCGTTGTGTCACATAATTATGCCCTTACATGGCCCCGTTCTACAGATGAGGAAACTGAGGCAGAGGACTTAAGTCGCCCGCCCAAAGCCCGACAAGGAGGAGCGGCAGAGCGGGCTGTGAGCTCGGCACTCACCCCGGGCCTCCAACCCCTAGCAAACTGGGAAGTACTTGTAACTACTGATTGTTATTTACAAGTATACACGCGGCCAACGCTCACGTCGCTTTGCAGGTGTGCTGACACCGTCTCACAGGTGAGGCGCAAAAACCTGCCTGTGCCCAGAAGTCACGGGGTGGGACTCGCCCTGGCGTTCGGAGCTGTCGCCCAGCCTGACAAGGCAGGAGTGCGGGGCGGAGGGCGAGGCGGTCACTTCAGAGCAGTCCGCGGACGTGAGGAGCGCGGCGGGCGGAGCGCCACCTTCTGGGCAGGACTGTGAGGGGGGCGCCCCGCAGGCGCCGCAGGCTCGCTCCGTAGGCTTCCGCAAGTCCTTGACCCCCACTGGCTCAGCTTCCCCAGCTGGACAATGGGGCAGGGAGGCAGAGTGGACATGCTCGGGTCTGTCCCCGCCCCTCCACACCGTGCAGGATTCCAAGATCCAGAAGGGCGGAGCTGGTCCCGGCGCACTGGGCTTCACATGGTCCATAGCTGCATCCAGCCCCTGCGGGGTTCCTCCTGGCTCCCATGACCGTCGCTGACTGGAGGCTTGAGCCTTTGTCTGGCACCGCCCACAGGTCCCCCCATGACCCAGGTCCCCAGCAGCTTGGAGGGGAAGGAGCCGCCAGGGCACATGGTGTCAGCCTGGGTGCCAGCCCAGCTAGGGCTGCTGGACGAGCCAGGCACGGCCTACATGCAGGGCACTCCGGGGCGGGGTGGGGGTCATGCCGCAGGGA
>NW_006438871.1:962940-964946 GCF_000325575.1 Pteropus alecto
TCATGCGCGGAGCTCACCGAAGCCCAGGACCCTGTCCCAACAGAGGCAGCTGCCTGGCTGAAGTGGCACGGTGGGGTCAGCATACCTCACAGACCCTGAGGGAGCCCGCAGTCTCATCCAGGGGTGTCCTCTCCTCCCCTGGGGCTGGACACGGGCTCAGAAGCAGGGCGTAGCAGGGCACGGCCCAGGAACTCCCCCGTCAGAACAGTTAAAGGCGTCACTGCACAGCAGTTTGCGATGGAACGTGAGCCGTGGCAGCTGTCCCAGCTCCGCGCCTGAATGACGAGAAAACCAGACTCCAGGATTGCGCCCTCGGCCCTGAGTACGGAGTGGTGGCACTGAGCCTTCATGCGAGGGACACATTCCGGGGAGCCAGGGTGTGGGGACAGCAGACCCAGGTCTCAAGGACAAGGAACCTCCAGCCCTCTGACGTCACATGGGGCCTGGAGCCTTTTCCTGCCACCCGGTTCTGGCCCCCAGACCAGGCTCTCTGTGACTCCGGCAGGTCCAGCGTGGGGCGGGGGGCTCACCGCTGCGTTTGACTCACAAGTCATCGTCTGCTGTGGTCCGCGAGGGGTCCTGGGGCCGCCTGTGAGGCAGGCGCCATTCTCCCATTTCACAGATGGCAAAACCAAGGCTGCCCAAGGCCTGGGGTCCGGCCTCTGCCTCCCAGACCAGCGTTCTCTACCATGGTGCCCTCCCAGCCCCCGCTGCTCCCCTGTAAAATATTGCAGGGACAAGCATCCGGCCTCCGGGCCCAGCCTGGACAGAAGAAATGGCCAGGCCCTTGCGTTCTGGGCCCCGTTGCCTCTCCTCCCTCGTGGCCGCCCCTGCCTCCTCCCTGTCTCGTCCCGACACCGACCGGCCCCAGGGCCCTGGTGCCTGCCACCCCTGCCCGCCCGCTCCGCCTAAAACAATACTGGCTGCTCCTGGGCGGGCCCACGGCCAGGGAAACCGAGGCCCAGGGAGCAGGTCGGGAGCCTCTCAGGGGGTCAGAGACAGCCGCTGTTCTCTCGCGGTTTGTCCTGTGAAGCACACACAGCGGGACACCCATGGTCCCCGGCCCCAAAAGGCCAGGCTGCTGGAGTCTGAGACTGCCCGGCTGGTGGACCCTGGGTGGCTGGGCACCAACTGCACCAGGCTCGTCCACTACCTTCGAAGGTCCTTCTGGTTTGGTGACTGTCCCCCACCTGCCAGGGGACTGGCAGGGAAAGGGGGGTGGGCAAGGGGGACGGGAGGGGGAGCCGGCAGTCGTGACACTGTACGGCCCGGTTCCCATCGCACCGAAGGGAAGCTGAGGCGCAAAGGCTGCAAGGCCCAGCTCGGAGCCTTGGGAAGCGTGGGACAAGCTGCTGGGGCGAGCTCTGGGGTGTCCTGCGTCCCCGGCCACGTGCGTACAGGTAGGTAAGCGAGTGTATAGCTCGCCTGGAAGGCAGGTGTCCCAGGGCACAGCAGAGTGTTTTGGGAGAATTTGGCCAAGGTGTCAGTCACAGCTAGTGGCCCTGCGAGACCAGGGCCAGCCGACGACCTTCAAGAAAGGGAAACTGAGGCACAGAGAGTGCCCGCCCCGCCCCCCCCCGAGCTGCTGCACCGCACTCGGGCCCCTGCACCTTCCCGCCCTGTCCCCCAGCCTCAGCGACAAAAAGAAACGTGGGCCAGGGGCCACACCCCGCCCCAGCCTCATCCTGACCCAACCCCCAAGGAACAATTTACCTTGCAGAGCCAGTCCAAGATATTAATTAAGATAAATCTACCTCAATTTTGAGATTCTCTTATCATGTAATTTATCAAAATTATGTTAATTATTTCTGTAGGGCAGCAAAATTATTACCTCTTTTGTGTCTGATTTGTATTAATATTCATAATTTAATAATTCAGCATCCTGACCATCTGGTTGGGGAGCAGGCTCCCTTCCCTGCCTCGGTCCCAGCCAAAGCGTCTCCTCCACCCGGCCGGGTGTCCTGGGGGCCCCTCCACCCGGCCCGGGGCCTCCCCACCACCCTGCC
>NW_006438871.1:964959-981334 GCF_000325575.1 Pteropus alecto
GGCCCGGTGGCCTGCCCCGCCCTGGTCCCCGGCCCCCAGCCCCCGGCGCCTGGGCACCTGCAGGCCCACGCACAGGTCCGCCACACGCCTGCCACCCCCGCTTGGCAGGTGAGCCAAGCTGAGTTGACATTTTCCACACTTTGTGAGTTTTACACTGTAATTTGACATAATTAATGCCTACATTACTGCTGATAATTTAGCTAGTTAATTAAACTCGGAGGAGATAATTAAGGAGAGGCTACTGCTTGGATTGCTAATTGTTTTTGTCATTATTTCAGGGGGCCGACAGCTGCCGGCTGAGTCATCCTGTTTTGTCAGCTGATGGGTCATGTGACACAGGGGTCCCTGGGGGCCCCCACTTCCAGGGGAGGGAGGCACGCAGCCGGCTACCTGGCTGCTGCCTGGAGCCCTGCCAAGCACTGCTGGCTGGTCCAGCCCCTGCCACTCCCCCTGTCCCCCCCATCTCAGCAGTGACAGCCGCCCTACCACTGTGGCTTCTGGGGCCCTCTGAGCCTGGGGTCACATAAAGTTCAGCCTGAGCAAGCTGGAGGAGAGGACCCCGCCCCACATCCAAGCCCAAAGGGTGAGCACCCCAGTCTCCTGCACAGTCAGCTGCGAGGTGGGAGCCCCAGGGGAGAGCCCTTGGGGAGAGTCCAGGCGTGGCTCCCTGCATCGTCCCAGGGGGAGGCCCAGGACACGTGACCCAGGTGCTCCTTTGCGACTCAGTTTCCCCTTGTCAAGGGACAGAGGCTGCCTACGACTCCCCAGTTTCCCTGGAGGGCCTGCTTTCCGGGGTGCTACCCCTCCACCCTCCACCCCGTGGCCCCCTTCCTGCTGCAGCCGCACGGCCCACCCCCAGCTCCACCGAGTTCTAGCAGCCTCTTGGTCCCTGGGTTCCCTCTGCCCTGAACATGCTCAGGCCACAGGCTGACCCCCGGGACCGCGGGGCTCAGGGCACATGAGGGTGTGGAGCAGCACCCCTAACGTCCCCCTCCACCACGATGTCCCCTGACGTGAGCGTTGGTTCCCGGGCCACATCTGGGGAGAGATGGCCCGGCGTGCGCCCAGGGACACCCAGCAGACGTGGCCATGCGTCCAGCCGGGCTTATCGCTCAGGCTCTGCAACCTCTGGAACCTCACCTCGGCTGAGAGCCCCCTGGGCCTCCTCACAATTGTTGGGGTCCCCGCGTGGTGGGACTGGGGCTGATTCTTCTTCAGTTTGGGGGTGGGGCAGCACTGAAGCCCAGCCCCACTGGTACCCCAGGGGCTACCCCGGTGGTCCCCACGGCCCCTCCTGCTTTGTCCTCGGGCTGAATGTACGTCGCAGGACCTAGTAATGCCTGTGACCCCAAGGGCACATCATGCTTGTTCCGTGTGGTGGTGTGTTTGGGGTGTACAGGTGTTGGGCCCTAGTGACAGTAAGTAAGAACAGCGTGCCGGTGGCTTGGGGCCTGGGAGACTTGGCCACTGCCAGGGGGTCCCTTTCCTGAGCACAGACCTGTGCCTGCCTGGCACCCCAGGTGTTCTCTGGGGTCCCAGGGAGCACCCGTGACGTCCACATCCCCAGCAACAGGACCAGCCCGGTTGCCCACGGCCGTCACGAGCTGGACAACACGCCCCCTGGGAAACCCTTCCTTGCCAGTCTCAAAAGCCCTACCTGCACCCCAGCACACCTGGGAGGCGGGTCCCAGCTCCCGACTTTGGCTACACAGACTTGCTGTGTGACATCAGGAAGGTTGCACAGCCTCTCTGAGCCTGGTTCCGTCAGTAACACCGAGCAGCTCGGGCGGCCCTCTGCCTCCCCCTGGTGGTGGAGAGCCACACCGCGTGGGCCCCAGGCAGGGCACAGGTCTCAGCTACAGGGTCAGGCTGCCCAGTGTCCAGCCCATCCTCGAGGTCATCATCCTAACACGCAAGTCTCCCCCCAGGGCCTCTGCTGAACAGCCCACGGCACCCTGAGCCAGAGGAATGAGCTCCAGATGTGCGCCCGCTGGGTCCCCGCTGACCAGGCCCCGCTGACCGCTCAGGGCGGCCCTCTCCCTCCATCGCCGGCCCTCCGGCCACACCAGTGGGGGTTTCGCTGTGACTGGAGGGCAAGCAGGTCTCTACCAGCACCGCTCATCCAGACACACCCATGTGACCTTGTCGATCCCACCCACACGCAGCCAGCCCACCAGTCCCCAAAGACTCAGCGAGGACGGCACGCTGGCCCGAGGCCACACAGCTGGGCAGCAGAGCTGTGACTGAGTCCATCGCTGCACCAAGCAGCCGCCTTCCCCGTCCCATGTCGCACCCCAACAACAAGCCCCAGGACCCCCGGCTGAGACCCTCCAGTGCCCTGTGAGGGGTGCAGCGAGAGCTCTAGGGGGCCCCAGCACACTCGGCCTGGGCCTCCGGCTCTGCTCCCCTGGGACACAAGGTCTTGACCCAGCCTGCCACCGGTGGGGGGTGTCGGCACTCTGCCCCTGGCAAGGGCCCACCAGGGCATCGTGACAGGTTCTCACAGTGGCTGCGGACGGCGCAGAAAGACACAGTCAGAACCCCGCCCTTCACACAGAAGGGGCGACCGGGACCCAAGGGGAAGCCGGGCTCTGGGGCACCGGGGGGGGCGGCGCTGGGCGAGGACTCAGGGCTGAGGGGCTCCGCTGCCCTTGGTCCTCTGCCCGACAGTGTCCTCCCTGCCGGGAGCCAGGGAGGTGGACAGCAGAGCCCACCGCTCAGAGCTGTCCATCCGGACCAAGGCCACAGCTAGGTCCGTGCTGTCGCAGACCTGGAACTCGGCCAAGGTGGGCACACGGAGGCAGAGCCAAGGCCACTTGGTCAGTTTCTTTATTGAGGCTGCTGGGGCCTTGGTGCGGGTCGCACTGCCCGGGGGACCCGTGGCCTGTTCTGCAGCTCACTCGGGGGTCCTGCTTCTGCTCCTCAGGGACCAGGCCTTTGACAAGCGGGACTTGGGCTTCTTCCTCTGGAGGTCTGAACGGTGGACATTGAGGACACTTGCCCACCTCTTGGCCACTGCCCACGTCCTTCCCATCCACCCACCACAGCCCCCACCCTGGCCCCCCGGAGCCTGCAGGAAGCCAGGCCCAAGGTCGGCCTGGAGTCTCACCCTCGCCCGGGGGACCAGCGGGCACCTTTGAGCACCCACTGGACTGGACATCCCTGGAGGACAAGGCCCCGCCAAGTGCTCCCCTCACCCTGACCCGGAGGCCACCAGCTGCTTCGCAGATCCATCATGTGACAGGGGACTCACTCCCTTAGGGTGAGCCTGCCCTCCTCGCGAAGCTGCCAAAGAGTGGCCCAGTCCCCCAGGAGGTTCGACCCCCTGGACAGAGCCCAGCACCCCCGCCTGCCCTGCACCCCCATTACCCAGCTTCTGGATCATGTTCTGTAGCATCTCGTCCTCCTCTTGTTCCCTGGAACAGGGACAGGGAGTGAGGGGCAGCACACCGTGCCCGGGGGGGACAGTGCCCGGGTCCTCGCCAGCCAGCCTCACACCTGAGCCCTGAGCCCCTGGCACGGGGTCACCTGCCCTCTCACCTGCCAATAAGCTACAGCTTGGCACTGCTCTCTCCCGCCCTGGGCAGACCCCTGCTGTTTCTGGAGACCCTCGTCCGTGACAAGGGGACAGGACCCTGCCCTCGGGGCCCACCTGCGAAATGCACAGGGTGGGTCTTGCAGACCCTCATCCGTGACAAGGGGACAGGAGCCTGCCTGCCCTCAGGGCCCACCTGCGAAATGCACAGGGTGGGTCTTGCTCATGAGGCCAGGAAGGTTCTAAGCATGAGGTGACCTGTCTTGGCCTGGCTGGAAGGGGGCTGGGCCAGGCCCACCTGAGCCCCACCGCACCTGGGCCCCACCGCACCCGGGCCAGGCCCACCTGGGCCCCACCCTACCTGAGCCCCACCACACCTGAGCCCCACCCCACCTGAGCCCCACCGCACCTGAGCCGGTCCTCGTCCAGAAAGTCGACGATGTCGCTGCGGTCGTTTACGGTTCTCACGTACTTGTTCAGCAGATCCTGCTCCCTCTGCCGGTCCTGGGGCGACTTCAGATTCTCTGCCGGGACAGCCTGCCATCAGCGGGAGCCCTGCTGTCCCACCCTGCTCTGGATGCAGTGTCCCCACCCCCAAAACGTCATGCTCCTCCGCTGAGCAGGGGGTAGGGTCTTGGGGCATCTGGGGCAGAGCGCGTGGCCTATGGCGGGCTCTTGGCAACGCAGACTGAATGAATGATTGCACAAATACACGAATGACTCTATCAGAGGCTGAGTGTTGCTGGTCTGTCTCTGGGTCACCCCACCATCCTCACAAATCTGCCCATTTCAGGGATGTGGGAACTGCGGCTCCGGACAGAGGGGTTACTGCCAAGCCCCCCCCCGCCCTGCCTGCAGCCACGCCAGCCCACGAGGTATGCCTGCATCTCACACTCGGCCCTCGGGGGCTGGGAGCGAGCGCCGCCCCACTCCGCAGGGGGTGAGGCCCAGGCAGCGAGGCGGAGCCACGCACAGCTGGGAAGTGGGCAGCTGAGGCTCCAGGCTCCAGGGACGTGCGCCTAACAGCAGCGTCGGCCATCCCAACGGTGGCCAACCTCCAACCCCGGGGCCGGCAGGAAGGCGCCCTGGAAAGCCCGCACCGAGCCCGCCTCTTGGACTGAGGCCCCGCCCCCCGCTGGCCGGGGCTGGGGTGCACGCACCCGGCTTGGCCATCAGCCGGCGCAGCTCGCCCTCCAGGTCCAGCTGCTGCTCCTCCAGGCGCTGGTCCCGGGCCCTGCAGAGGTGCGGAGGCGTGAGGTCGGGCTGGCCACCCCACCCTGCGCCCCGCCTGCTCCCGGAGGCCTGCGGGCTGCGCCCCTCACTTGTACATCAGCTCCGACTCCAGCCGCAGCAGCAGCTGCTTCTCGTGGATGAGCCGGAACCAGTCCACCATGAGCGCGTCCTCCGAGGCGTCTGCGGGAGCGGGGAGAGGGGCCGGACTGGGCGCAGTGTCCCCGGGGAGCTGGCTGCACCAGGGCTGGGCAGGGGGCGCCCGCCCACGGTGCTTGGGGCGTGAGGGGAGCGGAGGGCACGGCTCACCCCCCTCGGCCGCGCGCAGGCGCTTCTCCAGCTCCACGCCCCTGAGCTCCAGCACGTCCAGCTGCCCCTGGATGCTCTGCATCTGCCTCTGGATCTCTTCCTGGGGCACGTAGTCGGGATGCAGCTAGGACGAAGGGGTGATGGGTGAGGCCAGTGCCCGGCCTCCAGGGCGCTGAGCTCCCCGCCATTCCTCACCGCCCCCCCCTCCCCCGGCCACTCACTCTGACAGGAGAGGTCACTGCCTTGCTAGGTGGAGCAGGGACACCAGCAGGGTCCAAGGGCCTCCCTGGAAAAGGCACAGAACAAGTGTCCTGGATCGGGGTCGCCAGGCCCAAGGCAACCTGGACGTGTCCTGGAAGGGGGTCTGACCTCCGGCAGCTGGACCCCCCACTCCACTATGTCCCCCACGCCACCCCGGCTCCCCTACTCCATTCGGCAGGCCCCTGGGCAGGGTGCCCAAAGGCGCGAGCTCACAATCAGATGCAGCAGCACAGACGCCCCACCAGCACCCCGGCCGTCCTGGGTGCCAGTTGCCAAGAGCAAATACGCCATCATCGCCAAGTCTCTGCAACTCGCGCGCCAGGAGGAAGGGCCGGGGCCGGGGCCGGGTCCCACAGGCCCCCTGCCCACCTCAGGCCTGCGAGCTTGGCCGCCTCCGGGCGAGAGCGGCTCCTTGCTGCCCTGGCTCGCCCTCCCCCCATGCCAGGCCTGATGACCTCCTGTTCGTCCTTCATGTCCCCACTGGGCACCTCCTCAGAGGAGCCGCCTTCACCTGCACCCCAGCAGAAGTGGGGTGGTGGCCCGGGCTGACCTGGTTTGTCCTGAGGAGGGGGCCACCCCTCCTCCTCTTTCCGGCTCCGAGCCGGGGCCTCCTGCACCCAGGGCCGCGGCTGCAGCCAGTCGCCAGAAACGTCCAGGTTGGCAGGGATGGCGAGCTTCCTGCGGCGGGAAGGGGAGGGGGCCGGAGAAGGGGGTGCAGCTGCTCGCGGGCGGGAGACAGAGCCACACGTCAGGCCGGCAGGCCTGGTGTCCTCCCGACACTGCTTCCCTGGGCTGGGGCCACCCACAGGGCACCACAGGGTCAGCCCCACAGCCCTGTGCCCACATCCTGCCCAACGGCCATGCCCAGCAAGGGCAGAATCCTTGGCACAGAGAAAGATCACATAGAAAATGGGACGCAGGGGCCACCAAGTGCAGGGAACAGACACGCTCACACACACAACAGACACACACCACTGCCCACGAGGGACAGCCAGCTCCTCTGGCTGATCAGGACGACGACCCCTCCCCCACTATCCAGGGGACACCACTGCAGGGCCCAGCCCCCAACAGCTCCCCCAGAGGAGACCAAGCCGGGCCCGCAGGCATCAGGCCCCAGCACTACCTGAGAGGCTGGGCCGGGGCTCGGCCGGGCCCGGCGTCCGCTCAGGCGGCACGGGGGTCACAGTGACGTGGACAGGGGCCTTCCAGGGCACATTCCCCGCCCTCGGCTCTCCCGGGACCCGTGGCTCCTTCAGCTCCAGGGCCCTGGATGGAGGCGAGGGGTCATCTGAGGGACGGGCAGCCACATGTGGACGAGCCTGGAGTCAGCACGCCGGCCACGGGGAAAGGCTGTGGTGCACCCCAGGGTCACGCACCACATGACGCCCAGGGCGCAGGTGCAAGCGCGTGCTCAGGTGCCCACGGCTGGTGCCCAGATGGCTAAACCACCCAGGCCCCAGCCCCTCGTGTGTGCACACGGCCCGTTACCCACCACGCACGGTACACACAGGGCGGCCACCCGGCACGGCCACCCCTGGAGCTACATGCCCAGCAATCAGTGTGGACCGAAGGCCCTGCTGACCAGCCACCTGCGGCACGCCCGGGGAGGCTGCCACGCCCTCGCCCCCCTTCCTGTGCAGACGGGGTTCCGTGGGGAGCCGCTGCTCAATGTGCGGGCGGGATCCTACCCTGCTCCAGAGCCAGGCCCACTGAACGTGTTCCTGTCCCTCAGCCACCAAGGCTGGCTCACATGGGTTAGGGCCCGCCGCAGCCACCCGCCCTCTTGACTTGGTAGGGAAGGAATGTGGCTCTGTGTCACTGAGGCCATACGAACTGTCCCATCACTCAGGCCAGTATGAGCCATCCCCTCTCTCAAGCCCGTGCGAACTGTCCTGTCGCTGAGGTTGGGGTGACTGTCCCCTGCCACTCAGGCTGGTATGAACTGACCCTTCACTCAGGCCCATGCGACTGTCCCTCAAGCGGTGTGGGCCAGCCTCTGCTGCCACGGGGGCGGTGCACGCGTGATGTGCACACGTCCTGCTCACGGGTGTGGTCGGCGGGTGCGCGTGCGGCCTGGCCCCGGGAGCATTCGCCGAGCGCCTGCTGTGTGCTGGGCCCGGCGCAGCACGAGCCCACAGGCCCAGGCCCGGCTGCCCACCCCTCACCTCTCAGCGGGGCTGCTCTTGTCCACGGGCTTCAGGAGGCCCCTCCATCTTGCTGGCCCGTCCTCCTGGCCTTCCTGGGGGCTGGCGCTCGGGCCTGGGAGGGGGCAGGGAGACAGGTCATATTGGAGTCGAGGGGTGTTTGGGTAAGGGGGAGTCTGCTGGGAAAGGCTGGACGTCACCTGTCCCCTCTTCCTGCAGCCTTCCCTTAGCTGCCTGCCAGCGGGCACAGGACCACCGGCCTGGCCGCCTGTGCTGTGTGTGCCTGGAGGAACCCCATCCCCTCTCTGGGCCTCCGCTGTCCCTGTTGCCAAACAGGCAAGGGCGCGTCAAGGGGAGCCCCGTGTCGGTCTGGCTGTCCGTGCGTCCGCAGACCGCTTCCTACACCCCGTGCCCGACGTCCACAGAAGGCAGACGCGTACCCTTTGCCAGTGAGGCCTCTGGTCTCAGCCTGGAGCCAGCACCTGCCCTGCTGACCCCCGAAGACACAGCTGAGGTCTTCACAGCCGCCTGGGGCAGCGTGGGCGTCTTCAAGGTACTCAGGAGGGCCTGAGGCTCAGTCCTTGCCGGGGGGCGAAAGGCCTGGGGAGACGCCAGCGGTGCTGGCTTAGCGGATGGACCTGCTCGTGGCCCTTCAGCTCTGGGGTGGCAGTTCAGAGCAGGGGAGGCAGCCGGGGAGGGCCTGTGGGTATGAGAGCCAGTATCAGGCACGGAGCCCAGCCCCTCCTGCCACAACCCGGGCAGGAGCCTCTCAGCCTTCCTGGGCAGCTGGTTCCCAGTGCCTGACATCCTGAGGAAGGACAGACGCCCCTGAGGGGTGAGGGACAGGCCACAGGCATCCATTTCTGGCACGTGTTGGCACCTGTATGCCCTGTTTGACTCTGGTGTCAGCAGAGGTTTAAAGGCCCCAAACACATCATGCGTGGGTTGTGCGGGTGGGGGCCGTACCCCAGTACCCCCCCAACTGCCTCAAGCCAGGCTGGCCTAGCACAATCCGTGCCCCCCCAGCTGCCTCGAGCAAGGCCGGCCTTGCACAATCTCTAGGCCTTTGGTCCCCCTGGGAGTCCCGGGCGCCACCGGCTGATCCAGTGAGGTCGGCAGCTCTGAGCTGGGAATACTGTCCCCCCAGAAAGGGGCAGCATGAGGCGGCAGGCACAGCGCTGTCAGCCAGCTGGTCTGAACCCCCTTACTTGCTAGGCGACCACAGCGAGGTGAATGGTGTCCCCAAATTCATGTGCACCTGGCAACTCAGTATGATCTTATTTGGAGACAGGCTCTTTGTGATCAAGCTGGGATGCGGTCATCCCGGATTAGGGGGGCCTTGCGACAGACAGAAAAGCAGACACAGAGAGAGGGCATGTGACAGCAGAGATGGAGGACGTGGCCACGAGCCCAGGGACACCTGGGGCCCCCTAAGCGGGAAGAGGCAGGAAGGACTTTCCCCTCGGGCCTCAGGAAGGAGCATGGGTGGCCCTGCCGACACTTCCTCTCAGACTCGTGGCCTCCAGAAGTGAGAGGGACAGTGCCTGTTGGCCTGGCCCCCGGTCAGTGGTGCTGTGTTCCAGTCAGGGGTACAGGGACTCCTTCACCCTGTCACGGCGTCCACTCCATGTCCAGTGTGCAGAAGGCACTGGAACACGGGCAGGGGTGGCTCAGGGCCCCACTGGGGGCAGATGGGCACACTCAGGCCACACCCAGCCTGCTTCGTCTGAGTGCCTCGTGGGGGCCCCAGGGGGCAGTGTCACCGCCGCCCGGAGCATGCAGACGGTGGCTTTGCAGTGACAACCATGGGCCCCTCCTGCTGACCGCCAGGCACACCTGTCTCATTCTCTGGGCAGGGAAACTGAGGCGGGGGCCTGAAGCCCTACTGTCACACGTCCAGGCGAGGCGGAGCCCTGGACCCTCCCCAGCTGCCCCTGACCCCTCTGGCCTCCTGGTGCCCCAGTGGCTGGTGAGCAGGTAGCAGCCACACCCCTACCCACCTGCCAGGCGCCTGAGTGCCAGCCTCCCCCAGCCCTGGAAGGGCCTTGCGGAGGCAGCTCAGTGCCTGCGCTCTGCTGACCACCCCGGAGGGAGCATCTGCCGGAGCTGGCGCCCTCACGGTTGCGCCCGCGATGGGGGCAGGTCGAGGTGTCTGGACAGACTTCTCCTGGGCTGGCTGCGTCCTGGAGGCCGGTGGGGCAGAGGCTGGGGTGTCCGCTGGGCCTGGAGGTGCTGGGCTCACACTGAACTTGGTCTGAGGGGCTGGCACTCGGGTGGTCGCTTGGCCTTGTGGTGTGGCCGGGCGAGGGCCCGGGGCACTCGAGGTCACAGCGGGACGGGGGCTGATGGCCACCATGTCCTGTGCCGGTGATGACCACCCCGTCGGGGAGCTGTTGGTCACACGTATGCTGGCTTTGCCACTCACAGGGCCCACCGAGAGCCTGGGCCCAGCTGGACTCCCCATGGGGGAGGTAGCTGCAGTGGGGACAATGCCTCTGGCAGCTGAGTTGCCCACCACGGGCTGCCAGGAGGTGGGCTTGGCTTCTGGCCCCACATCTCTCTGTCCACGCACCCCCTGGGCCTTCTGCGGGGCACTGGGGGGCTTAAAGTCTGTGGGGACGGCCCCTGGCTGGCTGGCGGCCAGGCCTGGCAACTTAGGGCTCACAGAGGTGGCTTCGGGGGGGTGGCTGGGACAGACGAAGACGCCAGGCTCCGCTGTGGCTCTGTAGCGGCCCGAGTGCAGCGTGTTGGAACAATGTTTACACCTGGGGGCAGAGGAAACCGGCAGCCCTGGCTGGCGCATGTTCACGCACGCACGCACGCACGCACGCGCGCACGCCTTCCCGTGACCAACTCCCGGATGCTCCTGTGTGCACGCCTAAGGTCGTTCATTCACTCAATGAACACCTCTCACTGCTGGTGACCATCTGTCACAGACTCCACCAAGGACCTCATCAGACACACAAGGAAGAGCTCATGCCTGTCCACTCTCACACACGCACGCGCACACACACGCTCACACACGCACGCACACATGCTCACGTGTGCACACATTTGCTCACACATGCACACACATGTGCAAGTGTGCGCACTCACACACACAAGCACACACGTGCACAAGCACACACGCACGCGCACGCGCACGCGGGCCCCACCTGAAGCAGCTGCGGTGGTAGAGCTTCCCGTCAGCCAGGTGTCGCTGCACCAGGTGCACGTGCAGGCCGCAGACCGCACAGGTGCTGCTGACTGAGCCACCTGCCGAGGCCTGGCCCTTGGGAGGGGTGCCGGCTGACATTTCTGAGCTCCCCCAGGGCCCAGCCCTCCCTCCTGACCCCACCTGGAGCCCATCAGCCGGCAAGAAGATCCTGTTTTACAGACTGGACAACCGAGGCCCCGGAGGATCCGAGGCTCGGCCCAGGGTCTCCAGCCTGGCCCGAGGGGGTGGGCTGAGGGCCTGGCACTGGGAGTCCCAACCCCTCCAGTCCCCGCCCCAAGGCACAGAAAGCTAATCCAATTTCCCGCCTCCCACCAGGCTTTGCTCCAGCTCCCGGAGCCTGGTGTGACAGCCGAGGAAGGCAGGGGGCGCCCATGCACAAGGTGTCACCCCCTCTTCGAGCTCCGCCTCTGAAAAGTGGGGTCTCAGCTCACGTTGCAGATGGTCGAGCAGTAAAGGGCACACCCAGCTTTCTTCCCTAGCCCCACCGCAGAAACCCACTCGGAGCCCAGAAGGGTCTGGGTTCGAGGCTCCAGCTTGGCTCAGCCTCAGCTGCCCGAGCAGGCGGGACTGAAGGGGCCGGAGCCACCTGGTGGGCTCCTGACAGACGGCAGCCGAGGCCGTGCCAACCAGAGGGGACCCCACCCGGTCCCGGGCACCATGGCTCAGGGGCCGCACTGTCCCCAAGCCCCGCGCAGTGGGAGCCAAGGAACCCAGGAAGCAGAGGAGGGCGGGGCACTTACAGCCTTCAGCGGGTGGTCCTCTGCGCCCCCATCCTTCCGCGGGACAGTAGGGTTTGTGCTGACCGGGGACAGCGGCTGCCCCCGGCCTAGGGCACGTGAGGGCATGGCCGGCTGGGGTGGGGCCCTCTTTCCGGAGGGTTCCTCGCCAGCATCGGACGGGGACCTCTTCACGCCAGCCATGCCTCCAACTGGCACAAGACACAGAGGGTCAGGGGGTCCGGCCCAGCCCTACGCTCTGGCTCTGAAAGTATCTGGGCCCCCTGCCTGACTGCCCTGAAGGTGGGGTGTCCAGCACCAGGCCTGGAGTTGGGGGAAGGGGGTGGGGGGCAGCTCCTGCTGGCTGGGGGCCCAGGGGGAGGGGCAGCCCCAGCCAGATTCCCAGCAGGGCCTGGCCTCACCCAGGCCCTCCCCTTCCCCACAGCGAGCCCCTGATCTGGGGTCAGGGAGAAGGGACTTTTCTTTCTCCACAAAGTGGGAATGAAACAGTAGGGCTGGCCCGGAGCCCAGAGGGACTCTGGGGATTTCTAAGGCCCGGGAGAGGAAGGCGGGGGCAGCGTGAAAGCCCAAAGCGGCCGCCCCTCCCAGGCAGGCCCACGGGGCCGGCGGCTCCCTGCCAGCGCCAGCCTGCTTTCTACAGGGCCAAAAGTCAGGACCAAATTGGGGCAGGAGGGGGAGGCATCTGGAGTGGGCCTGGGGGCCCCGTGTGGTGGCCGAGCTCCTGGAGGCAGGAGCCACGGGCGCAGACCCAGGGGAGCAGAGGCCAGCAGAGGCCAGCGCGGAGGCCAGGCAGGCGCTGGGCACATCTGCTCAGTGGACAGCTGGGAACGGGAGGGCTGAGCCGGCTCTGGCCGGGGTGCGTGGGAGGACATGTTCCTGGCGCCTTGCTCATCAATTGTCACTTGCAGCAGGACGAGGGGCCCAGGTCCCATGGGAAGCTGCAGCACTGGGAGCTGCACACGCCTGCCCCGCCCATGTGCTGGTGCTAGCTCTGGGGGACAGGGGCGCCCGACTCACTGGGGGCGCGTCCGTGGAAGTAGTTGTAGTACTGGGACACGTAGGTCAGGATACTCAGCCGGTCCGGCACCTTCAGAGCCACCATGTCCTCCGCGTCCAGCAGCGCTGGGATGCCCAGCTCCTCCTCCGCCACGCGGAAGGCCTGGGGGAGGGGCGGTCAGCAGGGAGCAGCTGGGAGCCCCTCCTCCTGGTCAGGCCACCAGCTCCACTGAGGGAGGCAGGGAGGGGCCAGGGGCAGGAGTCCTCCTCCTCGGAGCCCAGAAGGGTCTGGGCTCAAGGCAACAGCTCTGCTTGGTCTCAGTTTACCCGACCACACAGGACTGAAGGGGTCAGGAGCCGGTCCCGAGCGGGCACCCCGAGGGGCGAGGGCTGGCCCTGCCTTCCGAGCATCAGCCCATTGGGGACAGGGCTCATTTTGCAGCAAGAGGCTGAGCTGGCTGGCACGGGGCGGGGTTCGCAGCCAGGGGTGTGGGGCGGCCTGACAGCCATGGTCAGGACCCTGGCGGCTGGGCTGAGGGGCCGGGGCAGTGGGGCAGACGCTGGGCTACCCCAGGACCCACTGGGGGCCCTGCCCTCCCAGAGCCACCTCTGGATCCCACTCTGCCTTGGGCAGGAAGGAGAGTACAACCACGCCCACCCTCCCTCCCCACCAACATGAAGGGGGCCCAGTGGGCCTGGTACAGCTGAGGCTCTTCTGGGGAGCTGGGGTCATGGGCTCAGGACCAGCTGTGGAGTTCGGTAGCGAGCCCTGGATCCACCACTCCCCAGGTGCCAGGCAGGCACCCCCGAAACGCGGGCTGGGGGCTGGGCAGGCGCCCCTGGGACGTGAACTGGGGTCTGGGTGGGCGGCCCTGGGACGTAGGCGGGGGAGCCAAGTGGGCACCCCTGGGACCAGCCGAGCAGTTGTGGGGCAGGAGCAGGAACTCACCAGTTTGTTGTTGTCATAAATGTTCTCCTTCCTGAGAGCACTGAAGTTTCTGGAAGATAAACACACAGGTGTCCCACAGAGCTCAGAGTGCAGGAAGGAGGGACCTGGGGGGTCATCCTGCCCAGTGGGGCAACCGAGCCATGGGGGTGTCGGGGCTGAGTGCAGCCTTCCCGTGCTGAGGGAGGTCGCCGTGACCTGGAGGCGGGCAGGCCGGCGGCCCTCACCGCGGCTCCTGCCCAGTGGGAGGTAGCTCCGCGCTGCCTCCAAACCCTGCGGAGCGCACCGGCCCGGTGGCCCACGGGAGCTCCCGGGACGAGGACCATGACGTGCGGTAGGGACAGAGCTCGGCCGACCCCGTGTCACTCGCTTTGTCCCCCGGGACCTCCCGTGTTATCGGCTCACACCCTGCGAGCTACCACTGTCCGCCTCGCACGGATGAGGAAACTGAGGCAGAGGCTCTATGACTCGCCCCAGGTCACACAGCAGTGAAGACCAAAGCCAGGCCGGGGCCCCCACGTCCTGACATTTGAGGTTCGGCCGTTTGGGGAGGGCCCTTAGGCACCTGCCAGACACCAGCTGCCTCACCCTCAGGCGGAGGGTGCCGAGCCCTCGCCCACACTGACCACAGCCACAGGGCGTCCCGTGGGCGGGGGACCCACAGCGATTCTTTGGAAAGGAGGGAGGCCCGGCCAGCTCCAGGCCCCGAGCCCCCGGCACCCCTGGGGGTCCATGCCCACGCCCGGCACGGCATGCCAGCCCCTCGCACGCCCAGGAGGACGCTCTGAGCAGAAGCACGGCTGGACCCCAGCGGGACCCGGCCCAGCCCGAGACAGCTGATTCAGCGCTGTCTGTCTGTCCACGTTGCTGTCTGTGGGGCCTGAGGCGGCCTTGCCGCTTCTGCATGAACTGGATGGTTCTGGAAGCCTCGTGGCCTGGGAGGGGGCTCAGGCTGAGAGCACGCGCGAAGACACCGCAGCTGCTGGTGATGAACGCGAGGCCCCTGGCTGACGGCCAGTGGGACGCAGAGACCCTGCAGCCACCTGGCTGCGATCCCATCCCGACCCTGACGGCCTGTCACACAGGAAGGAAACTGAAGCCGGCGGCAGCAGCCCGCCCTCGGCCGCACGGTGGGGGGAGGCCAGGCCGTGGTTTGTCCACCTCCCCGAGCAGCCCCGCCGTCCATCAAGCTGCCCGACTCTTCCGAAAGTCCCCCGTTTCCGCCTGGAACACCTCCCGGGTAACGCGTTCCAGATGCTACGGCCACCAACGAGCACAGAGAGGGCTTTTGTGCACAGGACAAGACGGTGGACAGATCTGTCTCTGGGCGGACAAATGACCGGAAGGCTGGGCGACGCCTTTGGCAGCCCCGCCTGCACACCCATCACCCACCCCGAGTTCATGCCCCCAGCACCCACGGCAGGTGGAGCTCAGGGCTCTCAGCCATGCCCTCCTCTGTCCTCAGCGCCTGGGGGTCAGAGTCCCCTTCCCACCCCTCCCCTGTCCCTTTGAGGGCTCAGTCCCTCCTCCAGGCCCTCCCTGGGTCACCGACCTGCAGGCGTCCAAAGAGATGCCCTGGTGGCCAGAGGGCAGGATAACAAGTTCTGTTTTGTCTCCAAACAAGGGGCAGCCGCCCCTCTGCCTCCCACATCGGCCTCAGGCGGCCAGTCAGGCAGCCCGTTGCCTCACGGGGCCCCTTCTTCCTCCAGACCCGGACTGAGCCCCTCAGAGCTCCAGGCGGCAGGTCGGAGGTGAGCGAGTCAGGGCTGCAGCCCTGCCCCTCCCCTAAAGCTCAGGGACCACCACCCTCAGGACCAAGTCCAAGCTGCTGCCCAGCCCTCGAGACCTCCACGCTGGGCTAGACCACCCTGGCCAGTCCCTTCAGGCGCCCAGTGTCCCACGGTGGACCCTGCTCTGCTTGTGGCTGGTCGAGGCTGAGCGCACGTCCCTCGCAGCATGGGGTCAGGGCCACCACGGGGAGCCTGAGGCTGGTGCCAGCAGAAATCACGGGAGCCGCAGCCTGGAGTGGAGACCACACCCAGGCCTCAGGAAGTCCAACCTGCTCAGCTTCCACCGGCCGGGGGCCCTGCAGGGAGGGGCGGACTGTGCCCCCCCAGACCTGCAGGAGTCCCCACCCCCACGACCTCGTCACGGGACCTTGTTCGGAAATGGTCTTTACAGAGAGAACCGACTTTAAGCGCAATCACCAGGGTGGGCCACAGCCTGACATGGCAGGGTCCTTATGAAAAGGGGACTTGGGACAGCGAGACGCACAGTGGGAAGATGATTCAGGGACACGGGTGACGGCGACGTGGCCAGCCTGCGGCGCTGTGTTCAGGCAGGCCTAGCGGACGGGCGCCGGCTTCGGCTGGCCCTGGGAGAGTGGCCGGCTCGTGGTTAAGGCCTGCTGGACCACAATGCCTCATTGTCACCCCCGCCCAGCTGTGAGCAGCTGGCACTCGGCGAGGCGGCCACAGCCCGAGAACCAGCACCAGGTGGGCTGGGGCCCAGGTGCCCTCCCGAGTGAGAGCATCTTCTTAGCTGGACTCCCGTAATTTAAAAGCAGGTATGTTCTGATACAGGGGCCAGGCCTGGCTTGCTGCGGGGCGGGCTTCTGTGTATCGCGTGCCCCTCAGCGCTGGCCGGAGGGTGGCCTCGTGTCTGCATGTGCTCGCCGGGTGGCCCGCCAGCCGAGTGCCCAGCCCCAGCCCTCCCTGACTGCTTCCCACAGCCACGGCTGACCAGGGCTGTTGACCTCCGACTGTCCTCATGCTGTTTACTTCTTGGAACAAAATGTAGCCGCGGGAAGGGGGGGCGTGAGGGGGGCAGACAGAGGAGGAGCCGTCCCGCGCCTTCTCCAGGCCCCTCCAGCACATCTGGAGTTAATCCCACCGGGAAAGGAGCAGGGATGGCTGGAGAGAGACAGGGACAGACTGAGCACAAGCTGGAGACAGGCACAGCAGAAGGATGGGGAGGGACAGCGGTGGGGGAGAGGGACAG
>NW_006438871.1:981798-984951 GCF_000325575.1 Pteropus alecto
CCTGTCTCCCAGCTTCTGGGTGGGGACTTCTGGGAGCGAGTCTCTGCTGACACCCAACAGCAGGCGAGTCTGGCAGAGCGGGCAGGGAGCCGCCCCCGCCTCTGGCCAGCCGGACACGCTCTCAGTGGGGAGAGATCAGGTCGGCCCCACACGGCCCCCGCGGCCCTCCTTCCCTAAAGGCCCGGAACACTGCCCGCTGCTGGGCCCCACCGGGCACCTGCCCTCCTCCCACCCCCCTCCAGGAAGCCTGGGTCCCTCCCAGTCAGGCCAGAAGCGGAAGGACCCGCTCCAGCCTGGAGAGGTTTACTGCCCCGGGATGTTTGTTCTGGGCGGTTCCTGTGCTCACCTGGCTGTTCACCTGTCCTTGCTGGGGAAGCAGACCTGCAGGCAGAGCCACCGCGGCCAGCGGGCACTGTGGCAGGCCCCCTGAGGCCTGGCTGTGGGGCGGGCACGGGCAGTGCTGGGTGAGCCCACCTCCCAACAACAGAGGTTCACACACACCTCCCAGGGTCCCTGGGAACCGCCAAAGCCGGTCACACTGCCTCCTGGAACAGGGCCACATGTGAACTGCACCTCGGAGAGCAGGGGCAGAGCTAGGGGTCGGCGTCAGGCGGCCCAAGTCCCCGGGGGACCGGTCAGTGCCCAGCTGTCTTTCACGGCACCCTCCCTCCGAGCGAACAGGCTCCCACGCGGCAGGAAGGGCCGAGAGAGCAAAAGGAAGGACTTCCTGGTGGCAAAGCTGGGAGATGCGGACACAGGACGTGCGTCTTCCTGCTGCCACAGGGCCTCCACAGGACGGCGGTGTGGGTGGGCCGCCCCCAGCCTGAACCCAGGGTCCCCGAGCTTCCTCTTCCTGCACCGCTGCGTTCCAGTGGGGAAGCTCAGGGCTTCATGATGAGACGCCCCCACCCCCGGCCACCAACCTGCCCAGAGTCACCACAGGGCCCCCAGCGGGGGACGGGTGTTTAAGGCACACAGGCACCATAAAGGGCTCAAGCACGGGGCCACATGTGCGCCCACAGCCACACACACACACCCGTGCCCCGTCTCCATCAGCCAGCGTATGGGGCCCCCGCCAGGCCCAGCACGTCTCAAACCCCATCCTAGTGTCTTGGGCTCACCTAACAAATGACCACAGCCTGGACGGCTTAAAACAGCACACTGGCTCCCCATGGTCCTGGAGGCCAGGCGCTCCACAAAGTGCCAGCAGGGCCACATCACCCATCTCCGCCTCCCTACGCAGTCACAGGGCCTCCTCCTGCCCCTCTGCACGTACAGCTCACTTCACAAGACGTCCCCCGAACGCCTGCCGTCCCTGCGGGTCCAGGCGCGCACCCTCAGACACAGGCCTCCACCTAGGTGACGACACCTACTGAGCACCTGCCGCGTGTCAGGCACGGCTCCAGGCGCTGAGGACACACTCCCAGGCTTCTGGGGCTGCAAGTCCAGTGGGCAGATGGACAACGGCCAAGTCAGCGGTACGGACGACGACAATGCCCACGTGTGGCTGGGGGCAGGCAGCCTCCCCCCAACCCCGGTCCCAGCCCTCGCTGCTCTCTCGGCTTGCCTTGAGGTTTTATTCTTTTATCTGTCACTATCTGTCTCTGAGTAAAATGTCACTCCGTGAGGCAGGGGCCAGGGCCGTCTTGTCTAGTATGCAGAGCCGAGTACACAGCAGGCACTCAATAACGGTCAAACGAACGGCTGCATGACGCCTGCTTGCACCAGCACGTGCACAAACCCACATGTGCACGCCTGTGCTCGCCCGCGGGCAGTACATGCCGGGACAGGCGCGCGCGTGCATGCACACACGCGCACACACACACACACACGCACGCACGCGCTGGGCCTCTAACCCCAGCACAGCTGGCAGCAGATGGAAGCTCCTGGGGCTCGGAAAGGCCCCAACTCTCCACGGACAACTGTGCCGTCACCCTGAGGCTGCTCCGGCAGACAAACCGTCTTTCCTTCCAGTCACTGATGTCTAGTGCTAACCTTGTCCAGGCTCTGGGCTCAGTCCCCGGCCACCCTATCCAGGACCCTGCATGCACCCCCGTAGGGCTCAGCCCAACAACCGGTTCCCAGTCCCTCCCCAGCCCCCCACATCCTCAGCTCTGCCCGCAAAAGCTCAGCTTCAGGGGTTCCACGAGGAGGCACGTTCTGCCATCGTGTCTTCTGCCCCTGGGGGTGGCCAGGCACCTCCCTGGGTGGGGAGCAGAGGCTGCTGCCCAAGTGCCACAAACACATCTCACAACCTTGGGCAGGTAGAGGAATTACACACAGGCTTCTTTCTCAAAACTAGCTTTCCCATAGAGCGTGGTGCCTGGGGACAGTCCCCGGGGATAGAGGGGACATCTCGGTGCAGGGGAAGAGCCCCAGCTGCTAGCCCTGACTGCCCGTCGTGCTCTCTGACCTGGACAAGGGCACCTCTGCCTGGGCCTCAGTTTCTCCTCTGTAGAGCAAGAGGCCTAAGGGCCTCTGGGCCCTGGGACTTCCCTGCACGGCTTGGCATCCACCTCCGCCCCCAGTCCCCGCCCTTGGCCGCAGCCGCCACTTCTCAGGAGAATGCTTTCAAACATTGTGCTTTTTCCTTCTGGAAAAGGAGCTGCAGGTGGCCTCCCCAGGAGGCCCTTTGCCAGCCTCTGACCTTCCACCCCAGGCGCCTCCCCAGTTCACACCAGGCAGCCGGCCTCTCTCAGAGCTGCCTCAGCAAGCCAGTCCCAGCCAAGCGGAAGAGCATTTGCTGAGTGAATAACGGACGGTCACAGTGGGTCCAGGGTGGGGACAAGGGTCCCAGCAAGGCAGGGCCCCGCCTCCAGCTCATCCCCATCACACCAAGGTCCGGCGGGCCGGCAGGACCTGGGGGTCCCAGGCGTCCTGCTGCGGGTCAGCCCCTCCTGCTCAGTGCCCCGGGGCTGCCGCCTCACGGTGCCGGGACAGGCTGGGGGCGGGGCAGCACCACACACGAAGCCAGACTCCCCGCTCCCCGCTCCCCGAGCTGGCGGGCAGGTCCCAGCACAGTGGGGCCCCCAGGGCAGCTCGCAGGCCCTCTCTCGGGGAGACGGGCGGGACGTGCGGCTGTGGCCCGAGCCCAGGACGCGGGCCTGAGTCACGGCCTGACTAAACCGGCGGGGGCGGCCGGGCCCGGGCTGC
>NW_006438871.1:985612-987431 GCF_000325575.1 Pteropus alecto
CCTCCCCTCACAGCCGCCAGCCAGGGAGGGGGGCCCACCCTGGGACCCGGCCTCCTGTGCTCCCGGGAGGCTTCGGGACTGTCTTTCTTCCCAACGGCCGTCGCCCGCCGCCAGCACCACCCGCGTGCACACGCGAAAGGCGTGGCCGCCTTTCGGCCGAGGAACTGAGGCTTGCCGGGGTCACACGCCCGGGATGCGCTGGAGCCCGCCGCCTGCCTGCCGTGGTCTCTTGGGAGCTGCCCCCTCCCCACCCAGCACGGCGGCAACGCGCCGCCTGGCCTTTCACAGGACTCTGCCACCTGGGTTCTCACGCCGGCCGGGGCGCCAGGAGAAGGGGGCTCATCCCTCCCCGTTTACAGAAGAGGCAGCTGAGGCTGGGACAGGGACGTGGTGGTGTGGGGTGGCCCAGCTGCGGCGCGCCCACCGGAATCTCCCTCAGGGTCCGTTCTGTTTCCGTATCGCACTTGGAGCATTTGTGACACAGTAACTAACAGTAACTAAGGAAAAGCACCTCTGTGGGGCCCTGCGCTATCCAGGCAGCCCCTGGACACATTATCTCCGTGGAACCCTGTCTGTGATCACGTGAGGGACTGCTGGGAACAATGACACCATAAATGTAAAATGCGAGAGACCCCACCCACCTGACCGGCGAGCCCCAGAGCTTGTCCAGACAAGGCCTGCAAGGAGAAAGGTGTTTTCCTGACAGTGGCCCCTGGCAGGGAGGCGGGGTGGCTTCTCTGCCCACTCGAAGGAGCAGAAACTGAGGTCTCCAGCCCAGAGCCAGCACGGCTCTCTCCCACAGCTGGGCCGTGAGGTGCAGATGCCCAGCTGCCCGCCAGGGTGAGGGGGGCCTGTGGGCAGGTGGCGAGCTCCCCGTCACAGGGGGCGTGCGGGCAGGCACTCGACAGGGAGCCCCTGTGACCTGGGATCGCAGCTGGCCATAGCTGCTGCCCTGAGCTGCCAGGGGTTCCCAGCGAGAGGACAAAGGGCATTGTGCCAGTGGAGCCAGGCCGGTGGCTGATTCCGGAACAGGAACCAAACTGGTTTCCTTGACCCCCACGGCAGCAGTTCAGAGAACTGGAAAAGCTGGCGAGGAAGGGAAAGGCCGAGCAGGGCACACAGGGCTGGGGACCCGCCCCCCTCAGGACGAAGAGTGGGCTTCTCTCCACTGCCGCCCCTCCCGGAATCCAGGCCCCCGTCATCTTGCCCGACCACTGGGCCAGACTCCCTAGGCTCCCTCCTGCCCTCCGCAGTCCACCCCTCCCCAGCAGCTGAGGGATCTTTCTAGAAAGCCAATCATCGGACAGGCCCGCTGCTGCTTGGCTTCCGGAGGACTCTGAATAAAGTCCTGGACCTTATCGCCTTGCAGCCTTTATCGCCCCCACCGCTCCCAGGCCTCACCCACCCACACCTGGCCTGCCCCAGGCCCTGCCCTCAGCCACTCCTCCAAGACTCCAGCCGGCCTCGCCCACAGCCAGCCCAGGTGGTCACTGATGGCGCCTCCTCCTGCCAGGCGCCCAGGCCAAAAGCCTGGGCGGGCTCCTTGCCCCTGTCCTGTCGCTGCCCACATCTGGTCTAGCAGGAAACTGACCACGCCCACCCGGCCCATGGCCACCTCCCCGGCCTCTCCTGGTGTAAACCTGGGTTTCTACAGAAGCCTTCTAACCATGCTCTGCTTCTGCCTTGCCACTGAGCAGTCCGTCATCAACACAAAACCTTGCGCGACAGAGCGCGAGCATGCCACCCGTGTCCCCCCAACTCGCAGTGAGAGCGCAGTCCTTCTATTGTGCCCTCCAACCCTCTCCCAGTCCTTACCCCT
>NW_006438871.1:987458-998985 GCF_000325575.1 Pteropus alecto
GTGTCCCTGCTAGGACCTTTGCACTCTGCCTGGACCAAATTTCCCAGCCTCCCTTGCAGGCAGGTGGGACCATGTGACTGAGCTCTGCCAATGGAGGCAACGCATGGGCTTCTACACTCTCCACTTCCCTGGTCTGCTAGCTGGACGTAAAGGACCTATTAGATGACAGGGCCACAGATAGAGGTGCTTGGACACTGCAGGGTCAGGCAGAGGCCACCACCGACTAGGAACAGCTCTGTTGGCCTCCGGGTGAGTGAGAATTAAATGTGGGCTGGGTTCAGTTGCTGGAAGCTTGGGATCTGTTTGTCACAGCAGCTAGCCAGCATTCTTTGCTGACTGATACACATACACAAATAAGTGCCAAGCTGTACCCACAACAGTGCTCCAAGGGGACACACAGTGCTGCTCAGTGATGAAAGCAGGGCCTCCGTCTTGGTCCAGAAGGCCCAGGATGGCTTCCCCGGCGGGGACATGAGGCCTGAAGGACAAGTGGAAATTTCCGAGGCAGAGGAACCAGCAGGAGGCAGGCACAGCGATGAAGGAAGGGAGCGCAGAGCTTCGGCAGAGGAAGTGGGGACAAGGGAGCAGGGGCCAGCCAGACCCCCCCCCCACCCCACCGCCTCTCCTCCAGTTTTCAGGCCCATTTTCTCATTAAAACTTAAGGCCACTCTAAAAGTAGTTCACCCTACCTACTCTGTAGTTCAAGGAGAGGATTCTGAGAAGCAGGGGAGGGGGCGGACCACCTGATCAGCTAGGCAGAACCGGACTGAGGGCTCCTGGCCCCAAGGTGCCGGGGTCAGCCCCAGCCGGTGTCCTGCCCGAGTGTCACCCTAGTCTGGGCAGGACTGCAAGGCCAGACAGCTCAGATTCCCCACCTCCTGCCGCCAGCATCACCGTCGGTGATGACGGAAGGCAGACCTCAGTCCATCATGCTGGGACAGCGCTAGGGACGAGGGAGGTACAGGGCCAGAGGCGTCAAACTTTTATCCAAAAGCCAGCTCCAGCTTGCATGTCTGCTTAGCTCCTGGAGGACGCAATGGCTCCAGGACCCCTAGGGGGGTTTGCAGTGACAGGGACCGGGCACCACGCCTTGGAGCGTAGATACTTCAACTAGGAGGTTCATCCCCAAGGAACGACATTGACCAAGGCCAAGGGACCGAGCCAGAACAGAACCACTGCCTGCCCAAACACGCCGGACCTGGCAGCACCTCGACCTGCGAGGCAAAGGGGGAGAACCCAGGAGAGACGGCACGGTGCGGGGCAGGGACGGGGACGAGGGAACATGTGGCCTCGTGGCGTTTCCCTGCGGGACCTCTCTGAGCCTGAATTCACCCCAGGGGGGCCTCACCGCACATCGGCCGCCTGCAGAACCCCTGCTGCAGGGACCTGTCACCAGTGCTCCAGGAGTGGGCCTCACGCAAATGACAGGGCTCGGGGTCAGCGGGTCTAAGCTGGAGACCTCGCTCCGGCACTGGCTCGCCTGGTGACCCTTCCCTGAGCCGCCTTCTCTTTATGGTGAGACAGCGTTTGTCCCCGGGTGCTCCAAGAGGGTGGCACCAGGGCCAGCCCATGGAAGGGACAGAGATTGTGGCTGTAGGGGGCAGGTGCCCAAGGGGGAGGTGAGCAGAGCCCCCACAGTGGACGTCCGCCCCCTCACCACCTGCAGAGCAAGGACGCGCCAAGGGTCCCACTGGCTTCACAGCGGACCATCCGAGGGCTGTGCTTCCTCCCCCGATTCCCAAGGCCATGGCCCCATGCAGGAGAGGGAGCTGGAAGCTGACACCCCATTTCGAAGGGCTGCCGTTAATTACCCAGGCTCCATGAATAACGCAGGCCGCGTCGGGTATGTTAACAGCACGTTCACGCAGCCTGCTACGGACAGGATGCGTTCTCGTCGGAGCTCCTCACCAATAATTCACGAGCCCACCCCTGTCTGGGCGCCGGGGGACAGGGCTGGGCTTCGCCGGGGCTCGCGGGCCGCCTCCAACGGCCGCGTTGCACAACTCATTACGAACGGCCTTGCTGGGCATGTCGGACACCTTCGCGTTTCCACCCACTGTATTATTAACGGCTTCCTGAGCTGCGGCAGGCCAGCGTCGCACACGGCACCTTATAAATATTTGATCCGGCATCTATAGTCTGCCATTTATCATTTATAACGGGTTACAAAAACATTATAAAACATTTACTGCCCATTTATACATCATTTTTGGCTACCACGACGATGCGGTATAAATACATTATTAACCCTCTTCACGCCGTCATACGGACCCCGTGTGATGGGCCCGGCCCTCCAGCTCCAGTAAACAGCATGCAGGGCTGGCAGGGGTGGCCTGTGACTGTTGTGTGTCCTTGGCCACACACAGCACCTCTCTGTTCATGATGGATCAGTGACAGCCGCCCGTCAGGGAGCACTTCCTGTGAGCCAGGAACTGCTCACAGCACCCAGACCCACCCCCGAGCCCCCCATTTTACAGACATGGACAGGGAAGGATTGGCCCAGGGGCACAGGCAGGGAGAGCTGAGCTGGCATCAGAGCCGGGGTGTCTGTCTGAGCCTCTAGCGTTCCCCGTCCCGGGGTTGGGGTGAGAGCAGAGAAGGCTCCCCGGCCTGAGATGGGGCAGGACCGGAGGACATAGGGGGTGAACTCCGAGATCCAGGGTGCTCCAGGTAGGGGGCCTGGGATGGGGCGGACCTGGGTGGGGGCTCTGGGGCGGGCCCGCACGCCAGCTCTGACCTGGCAGCCCCTCGGCTCCTACAGCCACACGCTCTGCCGCTCCAAAGGCCCTTCTGGCTGGGAGTCTGGGGTGCCATCTGTAATGTCGATCAGGGACGAAGGGGCCTGAGGGGTTGGGGACCCAGCGGCCCCTCCACAGCGCCCCAGCTCTGTGTCCTTAGGAGGCGCCCAGGAGGCTGAGGACAGCAGCAGGCCACGTGTGTGAAGCAGATGGCGGTCAGCAGCCGCTTCCTCCCGCAGTGGGGCCCTGGGCTCTGCACCAAGAAGTCCTCCCCTGGCCCAGCTCTCCTCTGCGTGTGGCCTTGGGATCAAGCCTTGTTGGGGGAGCGGCTCCCCCCAGCTTCCTCTCGGGGCTCCCTGCCTAGAGCAGCTGCACACACACCACTCACTGGACAAATGCTCACTGCGCCCTGTTCTATGTCAGGCCGCCCCTTGCTTCCCGCCGAGCCCTGGGGCTCCTCCAGGCTGGACTTCGTGGCAGGAGGCCCCAGGCTGGGCTCTGCACCCACACCCGATGGCGAGGCGAGGCCTGTGCCCCCAGCTGCAAGTCCATGAACTGAGTCCCGCCTAGAAAATGACCAATCACCCTTCGAGACCCGCCTGACGTCCCACCTGCTCTGAACAGCTCTTCCCGACTCACCCAGGCATGGCCTCGTGGGGGCCCACCCCAGGTTCTGTGGGGGCCCAGCTTGGGCTTGGCACTGGGATCAGGGATCTGGCGACAACTAGACTTCTGACTCTGTCTGCCTATCCTCCCCAGAGTGTCCCTAACAGGTCATTTTCCCAGGGAGGGCAGGGTGGCAGGCCCCGGGGGAGGCCTCAAGCCACACCCTTCTCTGTGCAGACACCTGAAATGACCCTACCTTTGCCTGTCCCGGCCCAACTGGGTCAGAGCTGTCAGTTGCTCCGAGGGAAGGCGGGGGGTGCGGCGGGGGGGCGGTCCTACACCAGGACCCCTGAGCAGCTCTGCCCTGTGTGACCTTGGGCAACTGTGGATTTCATCTGGCCATCAGCCAGCTCTCCCAGGGGAACGTGGCCACTGGCCCTGGGGAGCCCTCATGGGGAGACCCAGGGACCCCAGGCTGCCCTCCCCTCTCGGCCCTCTGCCTAGCGGGCTGCAGGCCGGCTGGCCTGTTTAAAGGTCACCGGCCCACTTTCCCAGAACTGAAAATGAAACCAGAAGGCGGTTTGTTATGAGGCTGGGAGGGGGCAGGTGAGCTCATCGCTATGGCGACACTTCACGTGGCCCCACCCCTCCCCACCTGGGAAGGAAGCCCCGTGACTGGCTGCCCTCTCACCCTGCCTGGACCTGGCCCGCACCCTCCCCTGGGGTTCCCCTCTCAGAGGGAAGGGGTTGCAAGGCTGAGCCGGCCTCCTGGGGAGCTCGTCAGGCCAGCCTGGACTGGGAGACCTACTCTCAGGGGTCCTATCGAATGTCCCCTCCCCACAGCTGGTCCCTGGGCCCAGCGGCCCTGTGGAGAGTGGCCATGGGTGAGGGGCTCAGAGGGAGGCCAGGGCATGGATCACAGCCAGACTCCGGCCACTGATCCAGCCTGGGGCTAGTGCCAGCAACCCAACCCGCACACCTCTGCCCGACCTCTCCCCAACCGCCCGCACAGGCTCCACCCGTCTGTCCAGGAATGGTTAGGGGGCTGTTCTCCAGGGGCCTGGTGTGTGCGCCCTGACCGTCTGCTCCGCATCGCTCAGCAGACTCCCCCCACCACCTGCCCGCCTGGCAGCTCTTTCAGGTGAGACACCTTTGGCTCAGAGAAGCACGATTTTCTCACCAGGTGGGTAGGTGAGTGCAGCCCCTCGAGGAGGGGAACAGGCCCAGAGAGGGGCACGAGCGAGCCCCGCCCTGCTTCCCCAAGCCCCAGCCAGGGTTTGACAAGCTGCCTGAGGGCTGGCGTGGGACAGGCCGCCACAGGGTCTCCTGCCTGGGCTCCCACCCAGGCCCAGGGCCCTGGTGGACTAGACCGGCCTCGCCTGATCTGCACGCCCCAGGCCACACCGGCTCCCTGCCCAGTCTGCTGTGGGGTGACAAGCGGTGAGATGAGGACCCAGCTGGGGGAAGGCATCCGAGCGTGGGGTGCGGGAAGCCTCTCTAGAGGTGGTGTCCCGGGGTTGGGAGCTGAGGACGAGCGGAAGCTGGCCAGGTGGGCGATGGGAAGCAAGGCTTGTGCCAAGGCCCCACAGCCGGTTTGGGCTTCGCAGGTGACCTGGCTGAGGCGCTGAGCTAGGGGAGAAGGGTCAGGATCACAAGGGTCCGACAGACGGGCCAGGCCACCCCGTCTTGGCAGCTGAGCCTTCCCTGGTCTGTGCAGGTCTGGGAGGCAGCTGGCCACTGGGGGCCAGAGTTTGGGTGAGGGGCACAGAGCAGGCTAGGCGCCCCTGAGACCCAGGTGGTAAGTCGAGATACTGAGAGGGGTGCACTCAGCCCCACAGGGCAGTCTGTGCGCCCTCCACGCCCTCACACTCACGTGCTCTCTCACCCACCACCACGCATGCCCGCTGCCCGGGGCCTGGGAGGCGTCTGCACCTGGCCTGGCCTGGCCTGGCCTTCTCCTGCACACGCCGCAACTGCCCGGGGCCTGGGAGGCATCTGCACCTGGCCTGGCCTGGCCTTCTCCTGCACACGCCGCACGCGCCTGTGGTCGGTCAGCAGGCTCCCACCACAGCACGCACCCCCAGCGGCCGCATCAGCTCCCCCAGCACCAGCCAGGGATCGTGGGACTGTTGCCTCACTCCTCGGGCCTCAGCTCCCTCGTGTGAAATGGGACAGTGTCATCGGAAGCTGCTCCTCAGCATGGCTGGGCCGGCATTCACAGTGACGGTGACGGCCTCCAGATCGCCTCGCGCACACTGGCCAGAGCCCGCATGCCTGCTCTGCCCCTGCTTTCAAGCGATGCAGCGCGCACGCACGTGCCAGTCGAGGGCCGGGACGGTGGCCTCCACGCTTCGTGCTGTGGTGACTGGCCGGCACGCATGGGTGCTGCAGGTGCTGCCAGACCCGTCCGCAGGGCCTGCCCACACCGGTCAGCCTGAGGGTGGAAGGCGGGGTCTCAGGGCTATTGGAATTCCGGATTTCCTGGGGTGAGACTGAGCCCCCCTTTCCTGTGTAGTCTCCCCTTCTGTGCATGAAAAACATGCCCACACGCCTCTGTGATGAGACCAGGCGAAGACGGACAGCAAGCCCTGACGCTGCTATAACCAGTGGGAAGGGGGTCCCAGGACCCCAAAGCCTGCCTGTGCCGCTGGGCCCCTCACACCACGGTGTCCAGCCAAAATGCTCCAGGCTTGTCCTTCCTCAATCCAGGGAGCCTGTGCCCCAGTGCAACGTGGGAACGCACCCCCAAACCCACTGGTGGCTCTGGGCCCCCGGGCAAGGCAGCAGCACGTTGGGGCTCACGGGTGTCCCAACAGCTGTTACCCAAATCCAGGTGGGCGGTGCTGTGGCATTGTGTAAGTGACATGGTGCAAAGGGGGCTTTCTGGACGTGGCAGTTCCTGGCTGCCAGGCTGAGGGCTCCACTGGGCAGGGCAGGAGGGCGCCGTGCACATGGCACCCAGCCCAGGCAGCAGGAGGGGCCTCCTGGCTCCACGCCCTGCTCTGCGGCTCCGAGCCCGCTCTTCTCTGGGCGGGGCTGAGCCTCGAGCCCCAGTGGTGGCCGTCAAGCCAGTTCTATGTGCCCGAGAACCACACAATGCGACTGAGAAATACGCCACTTGGAGGGGAACCCAAGATTCCATGGAAGAAGTGGCATGGATGTGGACACCCAGGGTCATCACACCAAGACAGGCAGGATGTGGACACCCAGGGTCATCACACCAAGAACTTGGGGGGTGGGGAGACTGGGAGTTGGGGCCAGGGCACCCTGAGGGAAGGGCCCATAGCTGGGAGGGGCTGAGCGGGGCTGCCCCAGGCTGTGCGGGGAGCAGGAGGGACTCCCGCCCCACTGAGGGCCAGTCTCCAGACTCAGGTGTGGCCAGGACCCATCCAGCCTCGGCCCGCCTGGGACATGGCTTCCGGGAAGGGCCTGGGCCTGGGTTAGCCACAGCACCCCTCATGGCCCCGTGCTGAGGAGCCAGGTGGCCCGGGGACCCACTGCCTGAACCCCGAGAAGCCCTGGCAGAGGGAAGAACGGTGACACCTGTGTGCTGGAAAGATCCTCTGGCCGCTGTGAGTGTGAGCGGGGTAGGACGTGTCCCCCCCAACTAAGGCAAGGAAACAGGCCTTTGGGACCAGCACAGCTTGGGGGACCCAGAGCCCTCAGAGAAACCAACTTCCTGGGCACAGCCCCACACTCCCAGTGCCCTCGGGCCACACCCGGTGCCCCGGTGCCCTTGGGCAGAGCCACCGGCACCAGCTCCCTGTACCCCTAGAGGATGGAAACTGTGCCAGGCCTTTGTCCCTTAGGCAGCTTTTGGAGACAGGTCCTGCTAGCACTGGCTTCCTGGAGTGATGCCCACAGCCAAGGGACTCAGGGCCTTGGGGTCCCTTGTGAGGGGAACACTGGTCTGCCCCACACCTGACCCTCGCAAGCCCACTCCCTCACGCAGCCTAACGAGGCCTCGTGGCTCCTACTGAAACCAAGACCGTGGGCAGAGAGCTCAGGGCCCAGGAGGGGCCCAGGAGCAAGCTGGCCCACTGGGGACAGGTGGGTGGCGGATGGGGCTCCCACTCCAAGTCCCATTTGACTGCCAAGCATCTCGGAGGTGAAGAAACCAAGCAGCCTGCGCGGGAGCTCAGACCATTTCATTGAACGCAGCCCTCACCCTGAGGTGCTGCGACATCCTGTCCTCTGGGCTGCGTCCCCATCCCGTCGTCCCTCTGCAGGCGGGAAGCCTCAGGGCAGACGGCTCCCGCCCCAACTGCTGGCTGTAGCACCGGCCGTGGGCTGAGTGCTGCCCCTGCCCTCTCCCAGCAGACAGCACCACTGGACCACAAGCCTTCCAAGCTCGGCCAGGGGACCCAGTGGGCAGCTGAGGGGCCTGAGCGCGTGTGGCCACGCCGTGGCAGGCTCACACCACTGCCTCCATGTGCAGGGTCCGCAGGGCCTCGGAGATCTGGGCGCTGGTGTCCACCTGGCCGTACATGCCCACCAGGAAGGCCCGGTGCAGCAGCACGGCCGCGTGCTCTGTGGGAGAGACAGACTCTCAGGCCCCGGTGGCTGCCTTCCCCGAGCGCAGGCGGGCACGGTGGGGCGGGGCGGGTGGACGGGCTCACCTGGGCAGAGGAGGGTGTACTCCGGCAGGCTCCTGAGCGCCGTCTGCACCACCTCCAGGTCCCGGCTGCCCAGGCAGCACATGAACGTGGGCAAGAAGTCGGCAGCGATGCTGGAAAAGCCACGTGTGCGGTGGGCACCTCCTCGCCACGCAGGCCCCACCGCGCAGGCGCCCGGGGCGGCGGGGCGCGGCCTCACCTGGGGCTGTTCTGGATGGCGCGCAGGGCCAGGCTGAAGGCCAGGTCACGGCAGGCCTCCTCCGCCGAGCTCATCAGCCGCTGCAGGTTGGTCTGTGGGGCGGGGCGACACCGGGTGACCCTGCTGCCCAGGGCTCGAGCCCTCGACCCTCAGGCTCTTGGCCTGGAACAGAGGACCGGCAGGGTCCCAACCCCCAGGCCCCTACCCTGTCACTGGCGGGCTCTGAGACCTCCGGTCCTGTGGGCAGGAAGTGCCGGTGACCAGAAGGCTCCAGAGCAGAAGGGAGGCCCTGCCTCGGCTCCGCCCACTAGGAGCACCCAGGAGGCTGGGCTGACACATGATGCCCCCACCCGCGAAGGCTCAGCCCAGGGCCCCACGTGGCTTCTCCAGCCCAGCCTTGAAGCTCACAGCAGGAGTGGGGGGTGCGCTCCCCGAGCTCCAAGCCCACTCACCGAGAAGAAGCCCAGGACCTCGGGTCTCCTCCGGGACATCTCGTCTACATCGCTCAGAACCTCCAGCAGATCTGAGACAGGCAGAAGCAGGTGAGCGGCTGGCCCCCGCCGCTGCTCAGGGAGTGGCCCTCTGTCCCTCTGTCCCCGAGAAACCCGCAGGCAGGAGAGGCAGGCCTGGGGCAGAGCCCGCTGTGCAGCGGGACCCCTGGGCCGGGCCGGGCAGAGCTCCAGGGCGCCAGAGGGGCCCCTGGCAGCCCCGCTCCAGCTTCTGTGCAGGCTTTCCAGCACAGGGCAGCCACCAGGACACCGGCACCAGTGCCTCCTGGGACCTTCTGCACCATCCTTGGCACTTGGTGAGGTCCGGGAGTCCCCCAGCACTTCAGGGCAAGAAGACCCCGGAGTTCTGCTGGCTCCCCAATTCCCTAGGCCAGCGGCGCCCAACCGTGGGCGGTGGGTGACTGAGGAGCTTTCGGAGGTGCTCTCCCAATCCTTCACCTGACCTGAGGGGCCAGCCATCTACATTAGGACCAGACTCCCCAGATGTCTGCGCTAGGGCCCACTCCCCCTGTCAGCTGGCTACCCAGCCCCCATGCTTGTCTGGGGTGGGGGGTACTGACCCCAGACACACACCCAGTTCTGGGTGCTCCCCACACCACTAAGGGTGCCCAGCAGCCCAACGCTGCCTGGCCACCCAGGCCCTCGACTTTCCCGCGACGACACCGGCCATATGCCAGTCCACTGCCAGCCCCCCGCCACAGGTATCCCCGAAACAGCAGAGGTTCCTACCCCTGTGCCTTGTCTGGAGCCCGCTCCCCAGCATGCTGGCCTTCCCCTGCCTCTTCCTCCAGCACCCTCTCTGCCCCCACCGTGAGGAAATGGCCCAGCAGGCACCTGCTGTTCTGGGTGTCCAGAAGGCCAGGGCCTGTGGGACCCTGACTCCCAGACTCACCCTCGACGCTCTGGCCCCGAGAAAGCCTCTTCATGTAGGGGGCCATTTCAGCCGCCGTCAGAGGGGTGGAGAGGGAGACGCTGACCAGGGGCAGGGAGCCAGCTGCACTCTCGTCTGCAAGACAGGAAGCTGGTGCCACTGGCTGGGGACATCGATGTGCCCTGGAGCACTGTCCACGCAGGGCCCGAAAGGAGGCCCAAGGGGAGCGGCCCAGGAACACTCGGCAGCAAGGCCCCAGGACCCCAAGCACAAGCGAGGGCCGCCCTCGCCCAGCAGCCCTGGCCCCAAGCAGCACTGGGCTGGGCAGGGTGCTGGCGCACCGTGGGCATGCTTCAGTAAACGTGACGAAGCGGCCAGCTGTGGGGAACAGCCTGGGACACTCAGCACCTTTCTTCCTCATACCTGTCACCTGCTCTGCTCCTTTCCTGTGCTCACCTGACACATAGCAGGCACTCGATAAAGGCATCTGAGTGCTGGACACTGTGCTCAGTGTGCCCACGAAGTGCCGAGTTACACTCAACACATTTGCCAAACTGCGCAGCAAAGCGGCCGTGAGGACCAGGACCGCATGGGGGTCACTTGCTCATGCACTAACCCCCAGCAGGGTGCCGGACGTGCTGGAGCGCTGCTGGCCCTGCCTGCGCGTGCCAGGTTACCATCAGTGCTGAGGGACACAGGACAAAGATGGGGGACGAGAACAGAGGGACTCGGCTAGCTTCCCACGGAGGAACAGGGTGCTGTGTGATCACGCCGGCCACAGTACCACTCAGGGCTACCTGCATGTACCCCCGACCCAGGCCCACAATGCCCAGGGACACCTGGGACGATCCCTGGGGCTGCCGTGCTGCTGGGTGAGGCCGGGCCGGCACCCCGTCCCAGGGCCCCGTGGCCCGCTCACCCTCGCCATCCTCGTCCAGGCCATGGTCGGCTCTGCCGTCCCTGCTGGGCAGGCTGAGCCCTGCGAGGAGGGACTTGAGCATTACCAGGTCACTGCTGTCGAAGGACAAGTCGCTGGGGAGGGAGCACAGGTGGACTGTCAGGACGCCGCTGAGGGGGGGGCGGGGCCCGACGCCGGTGCGGGGGACCTGGGACGCTCAGGAAGCAGCCACGGGTATGGAAGGGCAAGACGGCACCAGCGGGCAGTTTAGAGCAGCTCTGCGTCCAGGGCTGGCAAGCTCGGTCCGAGCCACCCCTGCTGCCTCGGCAGTATCCATTCCCGGCCGCCACCCACCTCGAGAGTGCCCCGGCCCCCGCACCCGCGCTGTCCGGGCCGGACGCGCGCACACTCACTGGAGCACGTCGGAGTGCTTCTGCAGGAAGGGGATGGCGGCCGGGGCGTTGCAGGTGATGTACTTGTGGGTGAACTGCACGAACTTGTTGATGAAGGGGGCCAGGTGGCGGGAGGACTTCCTGTAGTTCTGCAAAGGGGCAGTGTGCAACATGGAGCGCTCAGAGCCCATGGCACCCTGTCCTGCTCACGCTGCGCCCCCTGGAGGCCTCACAAGGGATGCTGGGCTCCACCAATGCCACCCCCGCTGGCCACTGGGCAGTATGTTAAGGATCCCTTGTCCTTGGTGAACTTCCAGGACAGACAAGGAGATACCCAACTTAAGCACGTGACAAGAAGGATCACAGAGTCACGGCGACTGTAGAGAAGGAAGCCTGACCCCCGACTGAATTTCAGAGAACATGAGGTCTCCGCACGTGGGAGCTGGCTCCCAAGGGCCAGCCTGGTCCTGTCCTTGATGCGGGCCAAGGGGCTCTGCTTTCCTGTGGGGTCCCAGGAGCCCTGAAGGCCCACGGCCTGTGTCTGCCCTCGCCGCATGGCTTGGGCGGAGGGGAAGACCCCAGTCTGTCCTGGGTGGATCGGCCCGGCCGTGGGAGCAGAGGCCGACGAGCTGAATGGGACGGATTTCACAACAGTGGGGGCCGCTGGCTGAGAAGGGCGCAGGGGGAGGAGCAAGGAC
>NW_006438871.1:999002-1001196 GCF_000325575.1 Pteropus alecto
GGGGGGGGGGGGCGAGGAGGGGGGGGGGGGGGGGCGGTGACGGGGCCAGCCCCTGTGCACCCGAGATGGGGCTCCGCCTCCCATCTCCCAGGCTGTGGCACCTAGAGGACAGAGGCCGGCGCATCACAGTCTGGTCCCTGGCGGCCACGGGAGGCACCCACCAGAAGCAGGCGGATGAAGGAACGCAGACAGTCCCACAGCGCCCCCTGGTGCTCGCTCCGGAACACCTGCGGCTGCAGCAGCTCCAGCACCCCCAGCACGTGCAGAAAGAAAGTCAGGTGGTTCTGCTGCCGGAACTCGTGGAAGTTGAGGTGGGTGCGGCCGTGCAGGAGCGCGGCGATCATGGGCAGATGCCTGGAGACGCAGGAGAGCATTTGGTGGTCCTGACCACCCAGACACGCGGACACATAGCCCACACCAGGAGCTGGCTAAAACACCTGTCGGAACTGACGGGTCGGGGCTGCTGGCCCGGGGCCCTCTCCAAGGGACCAGAACAGAATGCCGCCCACCCTCAGGCTCTGGGCTGGGAGGAGCCACTACGCCCTCTCTTGGAGTCTCTCTGGTCCCTCCCACCGAGGCTCAGCTGAGTCAGAAATGGTAACTGCCCTACTGGACTGTCCCAGGCCAGCTGGCCACTCTGCACATCTGCATGACCACACATCAGCTGGCAGTTAAACTGTACTGGGAGTGGAGGCGGGGCCCCAACGCCCTCAGAGCATCTGCTCAGCTTGGGATGAGGGGGGCATTCTGCCTTGAGCTGTGTCTCATGGGGTCCCCAGTGTGGTAGGCAGCACCTGAGCAGCAGGATGGGGTGGGCCACAGCCAGCTTCCGACAGGCCATGTTGGCGTCAGCCACGCGGTTCTCAGACGCCCGGGAGTCACTGGTGTCCGCGAGGAGAGTGATGAAGCGGTGCGTGAGGACGTCCAGCTGTGAGAAGGGCAGCAGAGGCTGGGGCCGCCGCAGCCCGGGTGCCTCACCTGCTCCCACCCGTCTCTGCCGCCCTGAAGGGGCCGTGATGGGGCACGACGGAGGCCACGAGCCGCGGTCCCTGTCCCCCCGGGACCCGGCATAGCCACACAGCAACCCTGAGAAACTGGGTCCCTCCCTGCTCCCTGGAGCTTCTGCCATCAAATAGGCCGTGCCTGAGGGTTCTGGACTCCCTCCACACGCGGGGTCGAAGGCAACCCCTCCACACGCACAGACGCTCGCTCCCTTTCACCAGAACAGTCTGGTGAGTGGAAAAACCCGACACCGCGTAAAGGGCAACCTCAACCGCGAAACAAACGCACAAACACAGAAGGAAACACAGCCAGGAAGTCAGCTCCTTCCACGGCACGAGAAGCAGGGGGGCGACAGTCGCCTCCCCACCCCCACCTTGCCCCCCAGAAGTGAAAGCGACCCGCACGACCCGCACATGACCACTCACGCAGTGCCGTCGGTCATAGCCCCACCCCGGGGCTCGCCAGAGGCCCGACCGCAGCGTGAAACACACGCAGCCGCGAAAAGGAGCATGCGGCCCCACGAAGCGACCACGCCAAGCGAAGGGGCCGCCAGGCTGCTCGCCGCGCGGTTCCGTGGAACTCTAGAAGGTGCCAGCTAGTCTGCAGTGACAGGCAGTCAGTGACAGGGTGGCGGACACTCAGTGTCCTGCTTGTGGGTGCTTTCAAAGTGCCCAAGCATCAAAACTCGTTCTGCGCACACAGCCTCTGCGTGTCGATGGCCTCTCGCGAAGGAAAAGGGGGTATAGATAGACACCCCTTTTCTCTGTTCCTCGGCCAAAGAACACTTCTGGGAAAAAAGATCCAAGACCCTTCACGAGGTCAGACAGGTGAGGCCAGCGGGTGGGCTCTGCCCTCAGGCAACGAGGACAGACGGGGCTGCCCGGACGCGACGCTGCCACTCGCCAGGTTACTTATTTGTTATTAAGTCTGAGAAGACACATTTCTCCGTTTCCTAGTCTGCGTTTCTAGCTCAGAAGCAAAGGTCAGAAGCAGCCCTGAGCAGCGCCTGGCCGGGCCTCACCTTGCAGATGCTGCTGGTGGTGGCACCCTCGCCGTGCAGCAGGACCTCGGGTGCGGGCCCCCGGAGCTCTGGCCGCTGCAGGTACAGCTGCACGAGCAGGTCTCGGCAGCGCTGGCCCAGCACGCTGGAAGGGACGGGTGTGGGAGCTGGGGCGGCTGGGGCGGGGGGCCG
>NW_006438871.1:1001401-1005188 GCF_000325575.1 Pteropus alecto
GGGCTCCCGCGCCAGCACGCGGCAACCGTACCTGTTGCCCCACTGTTGGATGCAGCCCGTCAGGTGCGCCGTCACCTCCCCGACGCTCTCGTTATCTCCGTGGCAGCAGCTGAGCAGCAGGGGCAGCCGGGCCTGCAGCAGGCTGCAGCCTGCAGCGTCCCCATCCTGGCTTCTGGCCTCCGCCTCCGCCAGGATCAGCTCCACCAGGCCGATGCGCTCGGGAGCTCGGACCCGCAGCACCAGCTCCTCCCGTCGCTTCTGCAACCAGGCCCGCCAGTCAGCCCCGGGGTGGGACGGGCTCACACGTGTCACCGTGTCACCACCCTGCAGGCGGGGAGCGCCGACACCTGCCTGAGGGGTGCGCTGGTCCCGTCCCTGCCAGATCCGCGGTATGTGGATGCAGGCCCAGAGGAAGTCCAGGGAGGCCGAAGGGTCAAACCTGGAGGGCAGCAAGGAGTCCTGGCTGGGCTCGAGGCCCATCTGTTTTCGCACACAGAGGGCAAAGCGACAGTGCAGAGACGGAGCGCGGAGGCCGGCGACAGGCTCCCTGTGACGGATTTGGGCCCCTTCCCCGAGGAGCTCGCTGGTTAAGGGCCAGGTCAGCTAGTAGACGCATGGGCTGCCCCATCTCACCTGACCTCTCCCTACTGCACGTCAGCCCTGCCCACCCTCCGGGCTTGGTGGCCACACGGGGTCACTCGGCGCCTCTGAGACACAGTGTAGACGATAGCCATTCACGTGACCCAAAGAGAGTAGCCCGTTCCATGCCCTGGCTGTCTGCCCTGCTGGTCACCCAGAGCAGGGACACTTGGGCCAGGCGACAGTGGACTTTAAAAAGGCGATGTTTACCACAGGGTCCCCTTTCTGGGGCACCCCTGCATCGAGTGTCCCAGCAGGCGGCCCGGCGAGCCCCCGAGTCCCAGGGAAGCTGGGGGTCAGTGCCGATCAGAAGGCACGAGGGCCCTAGTGCTGTCGTCCGAACTGGCAAAGTGGCTGCCAGACGGAGGCACGCAGCCTGCAGCAAGAGCGACTCAACCGAACCCGCCGGAGCGGCGACGGCCTCACCTCTGCTCTCGGTTCTTGCCCAGCAGGACACGGACGCACTGGTGCAGTGTGGACCAGTTGGACTGATGCGTGAGGAGGGCCAGCAGATACGGTCGGAAAGATGGCACCTGGGGGCCGGGATGACCTTTACCCTGGGGAGGAAGGAAGCCTGGGATGGTCCTGCTGGGCTCATGGGCATTGCGGGCAGAGTCCCTGGAGGATGCCCTGCTCGAGCCACAGGAAACAAGAATGGGCCACTTCGAGGATTTGGAGCTCCCGCTGGAGCAGAAGCCAGCGCTGACTGCACACCAGGCCGGGCCGGCCCCTCCCAATGACACATGTGCTGGACTAGACCGAGTCCCGGAGGCGGGAACACACGTGCAAAGTCGACAGAACTGAACCACGGCCCGGGTCTTCTAGGCAGCCAGGGCTGAGGCGGCTGAGGTTCAGGGAAGCAGGAGTGACCACGAACCCATGCGGGGCGCACAGCAGATCGTGTTGGCTCCCAGCTCCCCCCGTGACGTGGCCAGTGCTTTCCAGTGCGCTCTCAGGACAGGAGTCCCCAGCACCTCCCTGCAGGGCCCCGGCATGGACTCTGGTTGCTCTGAGGACCTGTCCCTCCTGTCAGGGGTGCCAGGCTCCCTTCTGCTAACCGTGGTACCGCCTGTCCCCTGAGACCTGGGCCCACAAAGCATGGACCCCATTGCCCCCGGGCTGCCCCAGTCACCAGATCTGGCTGGGTGGTATGACTTAGATGGGACAGGGGACTGGTCCGGGCCAATGAGAATCAGGCCTGCGATTCTTTGGGCAGACGCATGGTCCCCCAGTGGCGGGGCTGGTGGCCAGTTCCCAGCTGAGTGCGGCCCACCTTGTTCCGGGAGAACAGAAGTCTCTGCTGTAGGTCAGGGCAGCTGCTGACCACCTCGGGGTCCAGCATCTCCAGCCAGTCTACCAGGAGCCCCGAGCAGGGTCCCAGCTGCACGGCCTCCAGGCTGAAGGGGAGGGGCGGGTTCAGAGACGCCAGCCAGGGCTGGTCACCAGGCTGGCCACCTCCCGACCAGCTCACCTGCAGCTGTCAGTGTCCTGCTGCCCCAGGGCCAGGGGCTCCGCCTTGTCCTGCAGCAGCAGGGAGGTGACCACCGCGATGGGCCTGCAGGCCGGCGAGGCAGACACGGCTGGGAAGAGTGCAGCCAGCATCTCCTCCAGGTAAGGCGACCTCGCCTCGATCAGACCCCGCAGGACTGTGAGAGACAAGCTGTGCTGTGCCCCTCTGTCCAGGGCATGGGGCTGGGTGGCAGCCCTCAGACCACCTGACTCCGGGAGAGACGGCCCCCACCCCCACACCAGCAACACCCCGTGTGCCCAGACCTGAGCCAGATGACAGTGACTGGGTGGGGGCTCGGGAACTCCCTTGAAGGGAAGAGGAGCCGTAGGGTGAGCTGGTCAGCCCTGGGTATGGACTCATCACATGCACGAGCTCCCCACAGCAGAGTGAGGGCCGGGAGCCACAGGGTGTGGCCCATCTGGTCAGGGTGGGGCCTCTGCGAGGGGCTGCAGGGCTGGGGTCTTCAGAGGCTGGGCCCCGGGTACCTTTGCTGACAAGCTCGGGCTCCAGGCTACACTTCTCCCCAGACCTGAGTGTGGTGACGAGGGCCCGGACGGTGGAGCTGACCCCCTCCACATCCCCACGGAACGTCAGGGCCTCCGCCAGGCGCAGCAATCCAGTCCGCACTGCAGTAACACGTCTGTGTGACCAGCTTGGCCTCCACCCCTCACTCCTATCAGCCTGGCCTGTCCAGGAAGCCCCTGAAGCGCCAACTCCCTCAGTTCCCATAAGCACTCTCCTCCCTGGGGAACCTCCCCAAAGCCCTAGGTGCCAATCCCCTCTGTGCTAACAAAGCCATCACGCCCCCGACGGGAGGGCAGACAGCCTGAGACCCCAGCCAGCAGTGCAGGCTGCCCCGGGCCCGCCCGTCCTCACCGTCACTGATCCTGCGCCGCGCTGAGTACTGGGCTGCGAACAGCTTGAGCTGGGCCTGCAGGGGCCCGCCGTCCACGCTGGGGCTGTCCAGCCACTGCAGGGTCTGCATGAGCACTTTGAGGAAGAGCGACGAGTAGCTGGTGTCCTGGGGCACGCAGCGCTGTGGGGACAGCAGCAGAACATGGCTACACTGGCTTGGAGATGGCCCCGCCCTGAGGCGGGGGCCAGATGAGGTCTGACCACCAACCCTGCAGCCTGGGGGACATGCTCCCCCAGGTACGCCGGGACCTCGCAGAGGTCATTTAAAACACCATTCTGGCGAGGCACTCTACCGTCACGTGGCTCAAAGGCGATTAAGGAATCACGCGGACACAGAAGCAGGAAGAGTAACGCAGCTCACGTGTCAGCGCACAGACAGGGCGGACGCGGCAAAGCGTCAGCGCACAGACAGGGCGGACACGGCAAAGCGAGCGAGCCCAAGTGGTGGGCACACGGCGGACCACCCCGCTCCTTCCCCCTTCTGCCCCCCCGGGACCACCTGGCTCCCTCCCTTCACCTGGGAGCCGAGAACGAGCCCACGGGGCAGTGTCCAGACACCCGGGCCTCTAGGGGGACTGAAAACCGAGGCCTTCGCGGCACGAGGCAGAGCCCCTGCCATGGGGCACGCGGCCGCACCCACCTGGTACTGGCAGAGCTGGCGCATCAGTGGGCAGGCGAGGAAGTGGCTGCGCTGCATGGACATCACCAGGGCCCCGCCGTGCG
>NW_006438871.1:1005277-1008769 GCF_000325575.1 Pteropus alecto
ACCAGCGCCAGCTCCTGGCCCAGGGCCTGCTGCAGCGCGAGGGCGACGGGGCGGGCGCTGGAGCTCTGCCACCGCGAGCCCGGGCTCAGTGGGAAGATCTGCAGCAGAGAAGGGCAGCAGTCGGCGGGGCGGGGCCCTTGGCCATCCTTCGTCCCACGCTCCCGTCACCAGCACCATCCTCAGCAGCCCGAGGCTGAGTGGTGCTGTCCAGTCCCTGTAAGGCTCTCCATGCAAGGAACAGTGAGGCATGTGCCAAGGACCCCAGCTCAGGGCTGAGAGCATGGGCGAGCCCAGACCCTGCCGACCTCGGCCCCTCCATGTCTGACAGAGGCACCGGCCTCAGAGGGTACGAGGGTGCGAGGGTGCGAGGGTCCCTCCTGAAAAAGGGTCCATCTCAGGTGTGTGTGCAAGTGTGTAAGTGTGCAAGAGGAGCTGGTGGAGCGCTCTGCAGCGAGTGAGGCCGTGTATGTGAGGAGGGCTGAGGACACGTGCGGACACGGCCACAGGCTGCGGGGCTCCACACACACGCACGTCTCGGGAAGAGGAAGCAGCGTGGTGGCAGCCGGGGGGACTGGGAGTGCGTGCTGCAGATCCCCAGTTTCCTTAGGGGGTGACGAAAACATTCTTCACTCAGCCAGAGGGGACGGCTGCACGGCTGAGCATGCTGAAAACCTCCAGACCCGCGCTCCAGCGGACGAAGCGGACGACACGGGAATCAGTCTCGACAAAGCTGCAAAACGCCCCCGAGTGTCGGCAGAGCGAGGCCGTGTGCGGGGCAGCAGTGGGTGAGGATGCAGGCCTGCCTGCTTGCTTCTTGTGATCTGGACACGGCGAAGGCACGTGCCAACTAGAGCCAGGCCCCCAGGACAGCGGCAGGAGCAATGGTACCCTGGGCCCTGCCCTTGACACCGAACCCGAGGTGGGCGCTACTCTAAGCCTGATTTTACGGAAGAGGGCGCTGAGGCATGAGGGGTTAGGCAGCTTGTCGGGGTCACCTAACTCCGAGGATGGAAGCCAGGGTTCGACCTGGGTGGCCAGCCCTGGAGCCCTCTCTCCATGACCGCATATTGTCACAGATAAAACCCGTCTCTCTGGACAGGAGGGCTGGGACAGCCCAGAGGCGCCCGGCTTCTGGAGGCACTGTCCCAGGCAGCGGTGGCTGTACCTGCAGGAACATGCTGGCCAAGTCATCCTCGGGGCCGAGTGCCCGCACCTGAGTCACAGCCCAGATCCTGCCCTGGCCCGGAGGTGGCTCTGGGCTACTTCTTGGTTTTGGTGCCTCTGCACTGTCTGCAAGGAAACGGGAATAGACATGAGCTGAAAACTTCCTCAGCGGCCTCAGCAAGGACCATGGGAACAAAGCGGCACCCAGGGGCCCACCACCCAGAGGAACAGCCGGCCCGTAGACTGCTCGGGGCTTCAGACAGCAGCTCGGGCACCGGCTGGGGCAACCCTTTCTGCAGGGCTGGGCGGCCCCACCAGCTGTGTGTTGTATGCTGAGCACTGCTGGGCTGGTACCTCGCCGGGGGGGCAGAGAGGCTGTGAGCAGGGAATGGAAAGTCTGGCCTCCAGAGGCTCCTCGCTCATGCTGGACCTCGACCAGGTGAGCCATGTAATCTGCAGAACAGCAGCTGAGGGTCAAACACGGGGCCCGACGGACAGCAGTGCCGCCCGGTGCCACAGAAAGCCACCTGGGTGACAAGGCCACTCCCGCACAGCGCATGACGCTCCCAACTCCAGAAGCCAAGCTGCGGGGCGTCCCAACACAGGACCAGGCAGCCCCCACCTCACCCCCCAGGGTGTGCTGACGCCTGGGCACGCAGGAATAGGACAGCACTGGCCAGGCCGCTCCTGACCACTCCAGCTTCAGCCTTCCTGCTCGGCCCTCAATCCTCGGGCCGCACACACTGGTCCCGACAGGGGTGCTGACCGACCCGTGTGGGAGCCTGTGGTTCTTACTCTTGTCCATGATGTTCTGCTCCAGGGTCTGGGGGTCATGGGCCACGGCCTGGTCCAGGTGCTGGAGGAGTTTGCTCATGCTGGACACGGGGATGCCGAACGACTGCACGAACAGCAGCAGCTGCTGGGGCTCCAGGTCCTGCAGGGCTGCGGGCGAGCCACTCAGCGAGCCGCCTGCAACCCTGGCCCACGAGGTGGTCGGGGTCCGGCCAGGGGGCCTCAGAGGGCCCCAGCACAGCGCACGGCCAGCTCCTCCCTCGCCCCGTCCAAGGCTGCACAGGGCCCTGTGGCCTGCAGCCTCTGGCCTCTTGGCTCCAGGCTCCCTAGAATTGCCAACAGCACCCTGGGGCTTATGAGGAACGCAGACCCTTGGGAGCACACCCTCCGCTGTGCTGCCCAGGCAACCCCACCACTCACCAAACTGCCTCCCAAGAGGCCCTGCCCTGCCCAGCTGCACTGCCTTCCAGGACCAGCTCCAACAGCCCTAGCCCTGGCCTTCACCCTCCAAATGCCCGCACCACCTCGTCCTTACCCCTCCTAACACTGACTGCCCACACCCGACCGTGAGGGTTCTCGGCAGGGTGCGCCCCCAGAACCTGGCACGCAATGCCCTGAGAACTCATGGAGGTGCAGGCCCAGCGCGCCCTGTGCCCGAGCCCAGCCGGCTGTACCAGCATCCACCAGCCGAGGGACCTCCGAGCGGATCATGCGCAGCTTCAGCCAGTCGGGCAGCAGCAGCGCCTCCTCTGACGTGTCCACCAGGAAGGCTGTGGGCAGTGGCTTTTTCTCTGGGAACCAGATGTCCAGCAGAGCTTGGAACTCGCCGTCGCCAGCTTCGGGAGAGACAACAGGGTAAGCAGCAGGGGTGGCTGAGACCACTCCAGACCTCACTGTCCATGGAGCCCCTGGCCCCACCAACAACTGAGGACCAGGCGGAAAGACCAGCGCACTTCATCGGCGGGAACTGAGGCTCTGGGGGGCAGGGACAATTAGCTGTCATGGAGAGCCCCCACGTGAAACCAACTTTCACTGGCTGGGCTGAGAGCTAGGAGGCGGTGGTACAGGAAGCTGTCCCAGGCACTGTCACAGGCAGCTCACGATGGCAGCACAGGGTGTGGCCGAGCAGTGAGGCGTCACTGGGAACCACAGGCCTGCCAGTTTGAGGGTCTCGACAATTTTCAGGGTCTCGCCAGCAGAAGACCTCACATGCTTCCCCCAGAACCCTCTCCGAGAGGCGCGGAGGGAACGCCATCTGCACTCCATGGGAGACCATGGCGAGCTGGTCCCACTCTGCACAGCCCTGCTATGGCAATGGGCTTGCGGGCATGAGGAAGCCTGACGGGCCAACCTTGGAGCTCCCTCCCACCCTGCGCTCACCGCGGGGCGGCCCCAGCGTCAGCAGGATGACCATGGCGTGGACCACCAGGATGTGCATGGTAGCTGTCTCCCCGCTGGTCCAGCGCAGGAAGACCTGGTCTTGAGACTCGGACTGCAAGGACAGCGGGCATGAAGGGCGGGGCTGGGGCTGGGGGG
>NW_006438871.1:1009284-1036760 GCF_000325575.1 Pteropus alecto
GCTCCGGCTGGGGCTCGGGCTGGGGCGGGCCGGCTGCCCGCCTTACCCAGCTGTACACCTCCTCCCCGTCCTTGCTCTTGCGCATGCGCCTGACGTAGCGGGAGAAGATGGAGAGCAGGGCGGCCAGCACCGCGTCCGACTCGGCGCTGCAGGAGCGCTTGGAGAAGAGGTGGGACATGATGGTGGAGCGCTCCACGATGAGCCGGGCCACGTCCTGGGGACAAGCACAGGCGTCAGAGCGCTCCCGGGCCGGCGGGGAGTCTCTCCCTGTCTCATACCAGGCCCGCACGATGAGCCGGCGCAGCCTGTGAGGCTGCCTGCGGAGCCGCTTCGTGCTCGGCACAACGCACACCCGACTAGGAGCGCGACCCGGAAGGGCACGTGATGGCGACGACGGACCCTCAGAGGCACAGGGGTATAAGCGCCAAGCAGGCTGGGAGGGGCAGGGCAGGACACACCCCGAAAGCAAAGAGACGGCGACCTGGCCCTGACAGCAGATGTGGCCACGACCACCGGCCCAGCACCAAGGAACACTGACACCACCCGGCAAATGACAGGAGTGTGTGACCATCCGGACCACAGGGAAGGCTGTCTGCACACAGCCAGACACCGCGCCTACTTGAGCCCTGCAGCAAAGGCGCCCTGCACGCTGGCCACCGTGCCAAGGCCCCAGAGCCAGGCCTTGAGGGCTCTTCTGCCTGGCCAGGCTTGAGAGAGCCCCCGTCCAGTGACCTCTGCCCGTCTGCCCATGCCCTCGACAACCCTATTCCCATTCGTTCCACAGGGACTTCACTGAGTCAGGGAGCAAGAACACGCTGATGGGAAAGCAAGCTCAGGAGAAAGCCAAGTAGGAAAGAGCGGACGTGCATGCGACCGCGTCCAGCCGCCATCATCCCCAGCAGGGACAGTGATGTGGGACATGGGCTACAGAAGACACTGGGGCTGGCCCAGGAGCCCAGAGCCTTCCGGAGCCGACCCACACCGCATCTGCTGCTCTGAGCAAGTGCCCCGGGTGTCGGGTGTGGCCAAACCACCGCCCAGAGCGACAGGGGCAACCAGGCGGCACCAGTTCTCCCACGCTCCATGCTTCTCTGGAAGGAAAGTCACCGAGAAGGGAGCTGGGTGCTAGGAGTCTCCCAGCCAAGGAACAGCCCTGCCAGCCCCGCACCCCTCACCAGGCCAGGTCGCTGTGCTGTCCCCACCCTCTCACCAGGGCCAGGTCGCTGTGCTGGGCCTGCTCCTCCACGGGCGTGTGCTGGGACAGGTACACCAGGTAGGCGCTGACGGTCTGCGGGTCGGTCTCCATGTGGATGGCCTGGGGGAGGCTGAGTGAGCTGGCTCCGAGGGCCAGTGTGCAGCGCCGCCTCCCACCACACGGGGCCTCACCTGCTGCAGTGCCAGGGCGGTGGTGGCCCTCACGCTGTCGAATAGTGGCAGCTTGGGCAGGTCGCGCAGCAGCCACTGGTAGCTCTGCAGGGTCTCCGCGTCCCCCGAGTCCTCCTCTGCCAGGGGCTCCTTTTCCTCCCCGTCCCGCAGGCTGCCCTCCGAGAGCACCAGGGAGAGGCCCTGCAAGTGGACACGGGCGCTGAGCCCCCACCACGCCTCCACCCGTCCACCCTGACTGGGGCCCGACACATCCCCAAGGCTGGGGAGGGTGTGAGATGCCCAGTGACAGATGCCACGTCCCATCAGAGCCACAAGAACTGGGGGAAAACTGCAGCATGAGCAGTTTCTTTGGGAAACTCGTTCGGCAAAGGCTGACTAGATGTGCGGGACCCGCCACCAAGTCACCTGGGACAGTCACGCCACCACCAGGGAAGGAACTCAGACAAGTGGGAAAGAATTGTGTCTGGCACGTTTTATGAGCACCGTCCTTCTGTTTGTGAAAACCAGCGACGAGAAGCCTGGGTGGGTAGAGTCGCACTGACATAGAGCTGCAGCAAGAAGCAGAGTGTGGGGGACAGCGGGCTGGGCCACAGGCTCACCTTCATGGCCAGCACCCTGGAGGCCACCTGGGATGAGCTGAGGCGCCGCAGGAAGTAGTCCAGCACCTCACACGTGGTCTGCTCGTCGGCCTTGGGGCCCAGAAGCAGGTCCTGCAGGCGGCCCAGGAGTTGCTGCTGCTTCTGCTGCCTCTGCACGAACAAGGGAGACTCAGGGTGCGCCTGCTGCGCCTGCAGGGCGGGGGGTGTGGCGGGGAGGAGGGGGCCCTGACCTGCCGCTTCCTGGCCCGCTGCTCCTTGCTCTCGCCCTCATCCTCCTCACCCCCGGAGGTGGCGTCGGTGGCGGCGTCGTGCAGCAGGAACTCGCACAGGCACTGCACGGGCAGCACGTCCAGGGAGCCCTCGCTGGACTGCACCAGGTCGGCCAGCCAGGGCATGGACTGCGACGAGGCCTGGCAAGGCAATGGCGATACTCGGCTCCTCTCAGCTCCGACCCACCGCACCCTTTCTCCACCGTCGGCTGCCGCCTCCCCGCCCGCACCCCCAGCGCTGATGCGCAGGCACAGCCATGGGCACCCCCGGCAGAGCCGGGCCTCAGCCCTCCCAGCCGGGTGCCTCTCCTGGCTACCGAACACCAGCAGCCGCTGAAGCCTCTGGAGAGCGCCCGCCTGCCCTGGGCTCCCCAAGCCGCCGCGGGACTCGCCTGCCTCTGGATGATGTTGAGGAGGAAGTCTGGGTTCCGGCTCCGACACAGCAGGTGCCCGAGGCGGAGGGACTGGTTGAGGCTCTTCACTTGGTCCAGGATGTGGGGAGGGGGCCTCCGGGGGGGCCCCCTGGAAACCCAGAAAACACACGTCAGAGAGCCACATGCAGAGCCCCCGACCGCAGAGGTGAGGGGTAGGGGGCCGCCTGCCTCCCACCTGAGAGCACCTCTCCCTCCTGCCACCCGCACCGCCGCTGGGCACTCAGCCTCACTGAGGCCAGCCTCCTCCGAGACCTGGGACAGGGCCTGGGCCCGCGCACCCTATCCAAGGGCTGCACCCCCGGCATCCCACCCCACCCAGCAGCCCCCACCCCAGGCTCAGGCTCCGCACGCACTGGGGGTCTAGGCTGGTGAGCTGAGACAGGAGGAGGCTGCTGTTCTCAGTGATGGTCTGCTTGGTGGACGCGGCGGCCAGGTGGCCCTCGAAAGCCAGGATCTCCTGCTTCTCCCGCTGGGAGATCTGCAGCTCCCGGTTACTCATCTCCGCGCGGGTCTCCTCGTCCGTCAGGGTGCACGGGGGGTAGGAGTAATGACTGAGAACCAGATGGGCGGGAGCTTGTCACCATGTGGTCAGAGGTGCTCAGGGCTGGCCCCCGCCTGGTCCAGCTTCAGCTGTCAGGCTGCCATGGGGAGCCCAGGGGGTACCAGCCAGGCATCTGTGAGGGAGTCCAGGGCTCTTCACAGAGCCCACACCTGCCACCCGCTCTCCTTACACACGACAGCGTGCCAACCACCTCCCAAACCGGGCCCGACTGCTGTCCGAATCCTGGGCCCAGGCGCCCCATGCTGAAACCGCTTCCCACAGGCAGACGGCCCCAGCACATGGGGCACACCCGGGCAGCCTGCCTGCTTCCTGGGGCACGAGCAGTCCCCTCACGCATTCTCAAAACTACTCTACCTTCCTGGGGTGCCCGCTCACGTAATCCCTTAAGGGAGCAGCGTGTCTCTGGCCTGGGCCACAGCCCTGGGCCCTACGCACCGTGGCCTCACACGCGTGCACACACGCAAGCCCCGTCTGGGCACCCATCTACTCCCCTGGCTCACGTAGGAGGAGGCCCGCAGCTTGTGGCGAGGTGCAGTCACACGACCCGAGCGTATGGCGCTCGGGCTGTGGCTGAGCCCCATGACTTCCGTATACAGAGGCAGCTGGTTCACCTGTCGCTGTTCCCAGGCAGCTTTAACATCTACACCTGTGAAAATCAGCTTGTCCCCTGGGTCCCTTGTCTCCATCTGCCAAACCCCGTCTGGCTCCCGATTCCTCTGCTCTATCGCTCCTGACGTCACACCATCTGTCAGGCTGACATGAGTGTTGCCTAGGACGACCCGGGGGCCCTGCGGCCTCAACGCCCGCCCACCGCAAGGGGAAGTGGGTAAAGCTTGGCGGACTCAGACTCGGCAACTCCAGTGGGACCCAGGACGCAGCTTGGCGGAGACTCCAGGGCAGCCAGGAGACTGGCCTGCGCTCTGTCCCCGCGTGGTGTCCTGTCCCAACAGCTGCGTGCCAACGTACTTCGTCATCACCATCTCCATGAGCATCTTCAGCGTGGGGTACTCCTCCCAGGCAGCCAGGCCTAGGGGGCAAGGGGACAGCAAATGGTGGCTAGGACCCAGCACCCTGCGCGGCCATCCACGGCCCCCTCTTCCCGGCTCTAAATCCAGTCCCCAGCCAGACTCCACCCCAGCCCGACCAGGAAGCCGCCCCAAAGAGAAGTGGACGCCTGGCTGAGGCCCCGCTCAGACCGGAGGCAGCTCACCGATGCTCTCCGGGTTGAACGCGGCGACGACCAGCAGGAGGGGCCAGGCCTTCCAGTACAGGGTGGAAATGGCCAGGCTCGGAGGCTGATACCTGAAACAGGTCGGTGACAGGTTGGCCTTGGCCACACCGAGGCCAGGGATGAAAACTAGACCAGGCCAGGGTGGCATCAGCATGATTTGGTGACTGACCAACTCAGCAACTGCTTCAGAGACCGTGACGTTGGGATCTGTGACCCCAACTCGGAGCTGGCCCTCGGCAGCACCCGTGCCGCAGGAAGCACGTGCTGTGACTGCTGCGCTGCTCGGAGGCCGGCACCAGCGCTCCATGCCCAGGCCCATGCACCAGCTCCGAGCTCTGGGCAACTCGCTTGCCTTCCTGAGCCTCGGTCTCCCACCTACGAAACCAAAGCACGGTCAAGGGACAAATGCTCAGGAACGGCCAGTTCTCATTCTCGTTCTCTGCGCCAGGAAACCAGAAACAACTCCACGCCCACCAGCGTGTAATGTGATAATGTTTAAAAGTCACGCGTGATGTGATCATCCCTCAAGCACAGTCCTTTCCGGTGACAAGGCAGTGTTAAGTGTCAGAGAATGGCACGAATCCACTGGGGAGATGAGCAAATGGGCCACCACGTGAAAACGACCGAGCGGGAAAGCGGAAACAAGGCAACGATCTCCAGGACGACAGCCGCGAGAAAGAAAGTTGGCAGCAGAGGAAGAGCAAGGCTTACTGCTCCCACGAAAACCCCAAGAAGCCGGCGACACGCCCCAAACCACGTGCGCCGTCAGTGCCGTCCTCGTCCGATTCCCAGGCGGCTCACTTGTGGACGCTGACAAGCTGACCCTCGCACCCACTGGGGTGCCAGGACACAGACAGCCAGGGCAGCCCTGGCGAAGAACGGAGCTGGAGAGCTCACCCTGGCCAATTCAAACGCAGCACGAAGGCACAGTGATGAGGACGGGGTGGCGCCGAGACAGACAACGGGTCAAAGGAGCGAGACTGAGAGCCCAGAAATAAACCCTCTCACCTACGGTCAGCAAGGGGGCCAGACCTTCAGCGGAAGAAGGAACAGGCTTTTCGACAAATGTGCCGGGACACCTGGACATCCACATGACGGGGAATGAAGCAGAACTCGTACCTCACACCGCATCCAAGAACGAACTCAGAATGGGTAACAAACCTAGACGTGAAGAGTCAGCACTAGAAAATTCACGAGAAAACAGGCGTACGTACACCTTCGTGACTTCGGATGAGGCCGTGGTGTCTTAGGTGGGACACTGAAGCCCAGGGGCAGTGGCGAGGGACACCGGCCCTTGTCAGAAGTCACATTCCTGTGCAGCACGCAGCTCGGCGGAATGAAATCGAGGGCCCACGAATAAACTGCGTGCGTAGTTAACTGGTTCTGACCAGGCGCCAACGTAACTCGATGGAAGAAAGACAGGGAACGGTGTGGGCACAACCGGACGTCCCCATGAGTCTGGCCTCCGGCCTCACTCCACAGACAGGAGGTAACTCGAAATGGACCAAAGACCTAAGCGTAAGAACGAAGCTAAAGAACTCTGAGGAGAGAGCGTAGGGGAGAAGCAGCGGGACACTGGGCTTGGCGGTGGTTTCTGAGCTCTGACACAGCGGCATAAGGAGCCGAAGGGAAACCGATGAACCGGACCTTCCCCAAAGTTAAGACTCGTGCCTCGGGCATCTTCACGAGAGTGAAGTGAAGCGCGTCTGCTGAGGGTCTGGGGTGCAGCGCACACGCAGGCTCCCAGTGCACGGGCATTCACACCACCCATTCGAACTGGACGGAGGCCTCAGACGGACGTTTCTCCAAAGACAACACAAACGGCCACCGAGACGTGAAAAGATGCTCGCTGTCACGAGTGATGAGAGGTGGAAACAAAGCACAATGGGACGCACGTCACCCCCGCTGGAGTGGCACCCGTGTCAGACGGGGCAGCAGCACTGGCAGATGCAGGGAGGCCGGGGCTCACGGGCACTGCCACCGGCTGTGGTGGCGCAGCCACTGAGGACAGCCTGGCGGCTCCTCCAACGTGAACGCGACGCAGCGACCCTACTCCCAGGTGAGCCTTCAGGAAGCCTGAACACAGGCGTCCCGACTCCCGCACGAACGTCCCCAGCAGCAGCGCGCAACACCACACAGCGGAATCGGCCTGGATGCCCACCCACGGGCAAACGGGCAAACACGGCAGGGTGTCAGTCACCACAAAGGGACAAGCACCGGCACCCGCCAGCACATGACCACCTCGGAAACATGGAGGCCATGTATTTTATGAGTCCATTTATATAAAATGTCCAAAACGGCCACGTCTATAGGGACAGAGAGTGAATTAGGGACAGACAGGGGGGACGCGGGAATGTGAGTGACAGCTAATGGGACAGGTGTCCTTCAGGGGGATGTTCTAAACTTTGCTTGTGGTGATGGCTGCACAAATCTGTGAATGCACCAAAACACACTGAACCCCACACTCTGACAGAAGCGTTTGTGCACTGAATCTCAATAAAGCTATTAAGGAAACAGAGCGTCAGCTCAGTGTAGTCTGAACAACGAAGCACGCACGTTAACGAACACGGGGAACAGCATCCGCGAGAGCACAGGGGAGGACGGGGCGGGAAAGCAGGCCTGTCGCTCCCCGCGCTCATGGCCTCACAGGTGCCCGTGGACGGGCTACCCGGAGCTGCGCTGTGGGAGCCAGGGCGGGGCAGTCGATGCGTCAGCCTCGTGGACATGAGGACGGGGCGGGTGGCCCGTGGACGGCGAGCCGGAGCGCAGCGGGAACCCTGGGGGCCCAGGCCAGTCCCGCGCCTCACCCGGGCGGCAGCTGGATGTTCTCCGGGTGGTGGTAGGTGCACAGGTTCAGCACGGCGTCCAGCAGCTGGACCCTCTCCACCCGCAGCACTTCCACATCTGCAAGACAAGGTCCAGAAGCCTGTTCAGTGGTCCCCAAGGCACAGGATTCAGGCCACGGGACGGCAGAGTGAGGAAGTGGGCGCTGCTCCCCGGAAGCTGCAGGGTGGTGAGGTGAGACCGGCTCGGGCGCCAGACGGGAGTAGAAGGGCGACCAGCGTGCCCCGGGGAGGAAGGTGGAAGCGCCACTGAGCCAGTCTGGGGAACCCGAGGCGTGTTTTCACTGGGTCTGGAGAGCCAGCGGGAAAGTCGGGAAGAGCAGCGCGGGGCCCCAGGGGAAAGCAGAGACGTGAGGACGCACGGTGTGCCTGGAGCGGAAGCACCGCGCGGCAGGCAATGGCTGGGAGACAGCAGCCCGGGTCCCGGAGGGCCTCGCCCCATGCCCAGGGGTCGGACCCCGGCCCATGCCGGCAGGACTGCACAGGGGCGCTAAAAGCGGGGATGCTCTAGCCAAGATGGCGCAGCGGCCCCTCAAAGACGAGGTGGACAAAGCACCTGCTGTAGTCCTGCATTGGAGAGCATGCCAAGTCCCAGGGCGGGTTCCAGAAACCACCACGTAAGGGCTGGGACAGTGCCACACACAACTCGAGACCAGGCAGGCGCAGCAGCAGGCTGGCTCGGTGCCCACAGGACTTCCACAGGCGTGCAGGGGGGAGCGGAGCCCGCAGCGGGAGGCCGTCACCTATAGGGACCCGGACAGAGCCCCAAGAGCCCTTTACCATCTGCCTGCACGGCTGCAGCGCGCTTCACCAGGTGGTCGGCAAGTTCCATGGCGTCCGCAGGGCCAAGCGGGAGCTCCCGGGACAGCCCGATGACCAGGATGCGCATCAGCGTGTCCTCTAGGATGGGCACCTCGGAGCAGAGGCGGAGGAAGAAGCTGTAGGCCAATCAGAAGAGCAGGGTTCGCTGGGGCCACCCCAGGCCTGCAGGTAACTCCCTATACCAGGTGCCACAGGCCAGAGGAGGGGCTACCACCCACCCTCTCCTGCAGTCACTTATTCTGATGCCTCTGGGGACAAGGCCCAGCCGTCTTGAGGAGTATGCAAAGGTGCCCAGCCCCCAGAAGGGCTGAGAGAGCAGGGCAGACAGGCCCGACAAAGCCCCAGGCCGCCGAACTGCGGCGGGAGAAAGGTTTGAGATGGGCAGGTGGACTGGGCAGCAGGGATCCGAAGCGGGGCACCATGGGGCAGGGTGACCCTGGGCTCAGGAGGCAGAGCCCGATGCTGCCTGAGGAAGGGGGCCTGTGCAGACATCTGAAAGCTAGGAGAGGGCACTGAGCTTGGGGAGTCACCAGGGATGTCGAGTTTGGGGGTCCCACTGGCATGGCGCGGGCTGAATCTCTGGGAGCAAAGGCGACTTTGTAGAGACAAGGTTCGGGAGGTGGGACAGGGACAGTGGAAGCCCCCACGGGCCCAAACCCCAGCAGTGCTCCCTGGAGCGGCCCCCACCCCGCGAACTGAGGAGCCGGAGGCGGCAGGTGCGCTCACTTGCGGTCACTCTCGGGCGGCCAGTTGTCCCACTTGTAGTAGGTCTCCGGCTGCTCTGTGAAGAGCACCTTGTGGAGGCTGCGGGAGGCGGAGAGAGCTGTCAGGGTGCGGGGGCCCAGGAGACACACTCCACCAGTCAGCCCCCAGACACGGTCCCCAAAGGCTCGGTGACTGCCTACTGCCTAAGGTCAGCGACTTCCCGCGGCACCTCCTGGAGAGCCTCCAGCAACCCCCAACAGGACCTGGGCTGGCAGACGACGGGCACTGTCTCCAAAGTGCTGAGCCCGGCCAGACGGGACGGGCCGCACCTCAGCGGGCAGGAGGGCTCTGCCTGGGGTTCGGACAGCACACAGGACGACCCGTGTTACCGGCACACGTGACTTCTGCTGCCCGCTAGCACCTCTGACTGCTAAGAGGCTGGTATCAGCCAGCGGCCACATTTGGGGTTGTAGGCTCCCGTGTGGCGAGCCCTGTCACTCGCCACCAGTTGGCCCAGGGAGTGGCTGCTCGTCTTTCAGTAAAGCCACGTAAGCAGCACGACGCCAGCGCGTACCAGTGCACATAGTCCTTGGGGGCGAGCTTGCTGATGGAGGGGACGACGGTGTGGAGCCACCAGACCGCGTCCCGCTGGATCGCAGCAATCTGGTTCTGGAAGGACCGCAGCACCTCGAGGTCTGAAAGGGACGAGCAAGGTTACTGCGTGCCTGCACAGCAGCTCCAGGCGACACACGTGCCTCTCGGCCAGTTCAAGGCCAGGGACAGGGCGGGAGGCCTGGGCGTGACAAGGCACACAGCACAGGCCATCTCTGCGCTACCTGCGGGTGACCGAGGGGAACAGACACGAGAAGGGGCAGCTTCTGGCAGCTCCCTTAGTGTCTGGGGGCTGTGCTGTGGGCCCGCCCTGCCGCCGCCCTCTGCCCGGGCCCTGTGCTCTCTGGCCCTGGGCCCCCGAGCAGAACCGAGCCTGCTCCAGATCCTTACTCTTCTTCTCGCCTTTGTCCCAGGCGATGCCGGCCTCCTTCACCTGGGCTGTGATGCCCAGCATCATGGACACGGCCAGCACGTCCGTGACGTGCACCACGAACCGCTCCTGCAAGCACAGCCAGCACAGTGGCGTCTGCACCCTGGAGGGGCCCCACCCAGGCCTCTGCACACAGGCAGCCGGACAGGACGCAGGGCCCCAGAATGCCCAGGGACACCATGGCAGGAGAGTGCCAGGTAGGAGGAGGTCTTGGGACCAAGAGTCTATTGGACACAAGGCCAGGTCAGGCCACAGGAAGGAGGTTCAGCCAACAGTAGGACAAAGCCCGCCCTCCCAAGAAGCCACCACGGGGGCCGTCTGTCGACCTGCCTGAGTGGCAGTTGAGGTCCTCCACTATGTGCCCCAATTTCTCCTTTTTAACATTCCGCTCTAAAACCTCCCCAGAGACACTGCCTGCCCTCCACGTAGTCTGTGTCACCCTGTTCCCTTGGGTCTACTGGCTCTGCTGCCTACCACTCTGTCCCCACATCTGGACCCAGCTCACAGGTTACTGACTTTCTAGGGTTACCTGGCCAGCCCCTCCCTCACCCCATCATGGGATGGGGCCCACGCTGCCCTTGGATTCTGGCTGCTGCGCCGTGGGGCACCTGCCACTTAGCCCAGTGCACTCAGGCGGCACGGAGAGGCAGCGGAGCGGGCTGAGGGCGGGAACGCGCACCTTGAACTCCATGTCCAGGTACTGGGGCTCCTTGCGCTCCTGCATGAGCCCGAGGCAGAAGGCCTGGAAGTCGATCTCGTGCTTGGTCTGCTTGATGATCTCGCGGAGCAGGGCTCGCGAGGCCCGCAGGTAGTCGTCCTTACTGGTCAGCAGGTCCTGGAACACCATCGCCAGGAACTGGGCGAGAGAGACCACAGCTCAGCACCAACCTCCGTCCATGCTCGGCCTGCAGGGAGCCCTCCCAGAGCCCTTCCGGCAGAAGGCTGTGGCCTGCTTTCCTGAAGTGACCGGGCATGCCAGCACGCAAGCACACGGCTCGGCTCACGGACCGACCCCCGCAGACGGCGGACACGCCAGCCCGCTGCATGACCGGGCCCTCTGATGCACCTGGCCTGTAGGGACCTGCTCTTCCTTAAATGGGGGAACAGATTAATCAACAGACACTGGCCGCTGGGAGGAACACGGAGACCAGGCCCTGTCACAGCCAGACCGCCAACTGGACAACTGAACCACCACCTCCCACAGCTGGCTACGGACGACACAGCACCGACCACGAGGACGCGACCATGCCTGCCTCACACGGCCGAGCCGTCTAAGAGCCTGGCCTGTCTTTCACCCTCCCACAGCTGGCTACGGACGACACAGCACCAACCACAAGGACGGGACCATGGCTGCCTCGACGCTGCACACACGGCCGAGCCGTCTAAGAGCCTGGCCTGTCTTCACAAGGGACACGACACGAGGGACTCATTGCCAGGCCCCAAGGCCAACACCAGGAAGGTTAGAGATGCCTGCAGACACACCCCGGAACTAACTTCAAAATACACTCAAGTGTTCTGAGCTCACTGGGGTACAGCCTGTCACCCCTTCCAAAGCATTCTCCCACACAGCTGAGCACCATACGCATGAGGCTATGCACTCCCCTCCAAGCCAAGTCCAGTGTGGGGTCCCAGACTTGAGGCCAGACCCCCGAACCAAGAGCCGCTCTCCACTCCCCGAGCGCAGGTGCACACAGGTGCACCCAGGGCCACTGGTGAGTGCCGGCCACACGACCGCGAGGCCGCCGGGTGCGCGGACCCCTACCTTTGGCGCCAGCTCCGAGCTGTGCTGCAGCACCGTGTACAGGATCTGCATGTTGTTCGGGTTCCGGGCGTTGGAAAGCTCATTGAAGATCACGAACTTGATGGTGGTGCCCAGGTTGTCCTTGTGTGCGTTCAGCAGCTCCCTGGGCCAAGCAGACGGGGCGCTGGCGCGGGCCGGGCCACCCCCGCGGCCACCCTTGCGCCTCCACACCCCGCGCGGCCGCACCTGATGCAGAGCATGTAGTGGTTGAGGAGGACTTTGGGCTTGAGGCGGATTTTGATCAGGTGGGAGATGACGTCCATGTCCTCAGTGCTGTGCGTGCTGCAGTTCATGCACACGGACATCAGCAGGTCCTGGGCCGGCCTGGTCAGCTGCAGAGGCCGGAATGACGACGTCAACCCTGCTGCCCAGGGACGGACGGCACCGCAGGGCCCGGGAGGCTGACTCCCAACGTGCGCGGCCCTCACCTTGGGGTTCTGCAGCCACATCTCCAGCTTCTGCACTGCCATCAGCCGCACCTCCTTGTACCCGCAGGTGGAGGTGAGCAGCCGCAGCAGGTTCCGCGACACGTTGTCGATGGGCTGGCGCCGGTTGAGCTGGTCCCGGAGCATGTCCAGGACGTACTCCTCCACGCTCTCCGCGAGGTCTTCATACCTAGGCCAGAAGGGGGAGGAGGGCGGGAGGAGGCAGGCGGGCCCTCCTCCAGGTCCCCGCCTGTCCCCCAGCCCGGGGCCCGCGCCCACTGGGGACTCGCGTTGCGCCTACCTGGGCATGAGCTGGCCTTCCTGCTCGGGGCTCAGCTTTTCCTCGGCAATCAGCAGCTCGGTCTGGCTGTCCTCCTCCTCGGTGAGTGCGGGGTGAGGGCTGCTCCCTGCAGAGCAGAGGCCTCATGGACACGTGCACCTCCCCGTCCATGCACCCGCTCCTCAGCGCCGGGCCCCGTGCAGAGCGGTGACCCCAGCCCGGCCGCCCGGCCTCTCACCAGCACTGAGGTCCCCCCCGCCGCGTCCTGCCTCCCCCTGCAGGAGCATGCTCTTGGGGGGCATCCTGGTGTTGAACGCTGTCTGGATGTTGTCCACAAACGTCTTGCAGTGCGGGCTGTCCACCCAGATCCGCTCCCCCAGCGAGTCTTCGATGTATACCTGCCCGAAACAGAGGCTGACCTCGGCCCTGCAGGTGGCTCACTCCTGCCTGCCCTGGGCCGCTTGAGGCCTGGGGCCTGCTTCCCGGCCGGGCCGTGAGAAAGGGCAGGACAAGTGCTGTCCGGATTCTCCCTGCTGCCCAGGGGACTCCCTAGAAGACCTCCCCAGTGGCCAGTGTAGGCGACAGGACACACAGGGCACAAGCAGCCCTCCGAGAGAATGCAGCGTCTGCTCCTCTGTCCTCCTGGGGCCCAGCAGGCCCCCTCCTATGGCACGCTACCCCTTCGGCCCAGTGGCAAGCTCACCCAACCCCCCAGAGGCAGACTCACCTTAACAAAGATCTCGGGCCAGTTCTCGTCCTCCTCGTACGCGGCCATGAGGAGGTTACAGGCCAGCACGGACACCAGGCTGTTTCCCTTGGCCTTGAAGTTGATGGAGGCGTCGCGCCGCAGGAGGCTGCATAAAGCCTGCCGGAGATGGCACATGTGACCAGGAGAGGCGCACCCTGCACACGGGGCAGAGCCAGTGTGCTTCCGGGGGAGGCCACCTGGGAGGAAGTAACAAAGGCCCAGGGCCCATCTCGCTCCCCATACCCCCTTCCCAGGACAGAAGATGGGGACACCCAGCCCTCACCTCAATGACACCTTCCGTGGCAAAGATGTTGGGCTTGATTTTGGCCAGGTACATGAGGCTCAGATACAGGGTGCTGTCCGGCTTGGCGCGGGTGACCTTCAGCTGCTTCACGGCCCCACACAGCACCCCCTCGATCCTGTCATCGTTGCCTTCCAACTCGGCCGCCTCGATCTCATCCAGCAGCGCTGGCGGCAGAACTGTGCGTGCAGGCGGCTCGTCAGAGCACGGCCACCAGCGGACACTGCCTTCCGCCGTCCTCCCCCAGAGACACGGGACCACGGCGGCAACCGTCAGAAACCGAGCAAGTGAGGGTCTCAGGGCTGTGCCACAGCCGGCCAGCTCCGAGGAGGCCAGCAGGACGAGCGAGGCAGGAGTGGGGCAGAACTCACGACTGACTCGGGCGACCAAGACAGCGACAGCCGCGTGCCGGCACGGCGCCCCCCGGAGTGCTGACCTCGCTTGCCGGAGTCACCTGGGCCCACGGCACGTCTATCTGTTCTACGTTTTCAGATCAACGCGCACAGTGCCATTCTCGGCCTCACTTTCTCTTTAGCTGTGGCACTTGTCTGGTCACCTGTCCCCGACGCTGTTGACCTGCCGCCCCTCCCTTCTGGAGCAAGACTGCAGAGGCCTTTCTGCTTCACCGTCTGTGCACAGGGCCCCCTGGTCCCAGCCTCTGTCCTGCGCTGTCGCCCTGCACTCCTCTAGACTGACTTCCTTCCGCTTGCTTCGGGTTCCGTCCATTTGCCGGCCTGCGTTTTCAGCTGGCTGCGCAGTAGCCAGTAGGCCCAGGCTCCTCTAAGGCCCTCCCAGCACTGCTGACCCTCCTCGGGTACCAGTAGGCCCAGGCTCCTCTAAGGCCCTCCCAGCAGCACGCCGGCTCTGCCGCATGGGCCCTTTACATGGCGTGTTACTGTCCAGCTCTGGATGTTCTCTAACTTTCGTTACATCTTCTCCTGACTCGAGTTTTTTTTTTAAGACAGTACTTCTCAATATCGGAACGCACGGAGGGAGGTGTTGTTACTGATTTCAACCTGACTGCACCAAGGACAGAGATTCGACAAGTCACCAAATGCTTTCCAGGTGCCCAGAACACACACGAATGTGCAGGACAGCCGGGGGACTACGGAAGATCCTGCCTGAACACATTCCAAACGCCCGACGGCAAAGAGCTGAATGGGGCTTTTTCTCTGTTTTGCCAAAAACGTTTGTAAAGTACGTTATCATTTAGAATGTTTTTAATAACCACATTTACTTTAACGTTCAAAATCACGTCTCGTGGGAGGTGACACTAAAGGAAAGCGAAGCACAGGCAACAACCGAGAGTCGTGGCCTGAGCCTGGACCTCAGCCCTGCAGTCTTCGCCAGCACCAGCCGCCCAGGTGAGGGCCCCTGAAGGTCAAGGTCGGAGACAGCTGCAGCCTGACTCAGCTCCCAAGGCACAGCTCCAGCCCCGTCCTCCACTCTGCATGCCCCTAGGGCTCCCTACGCCAACCAAGTCAAACCGAGCATCTTCCCACCTCATGAGTTATGTAAATATCTTACCACTGTGTTGTACACCAAAAGCTAATATAACGTTATACGTTAGCTATACTTGAAAAAACCACACACACACACACACACACACACACAGCTCCTTCCCCAACCACCGGCCTTGGTTCCCGCACTGCGTGCTGCCCAGGCCCAGCCTGTTCCCTGAGCGCATTTCCATCTCCAGGACGGAGGCCTCTGCTTAGTGCTTTCTTCTCCAACATCCCTGACTGCCTGTGGAAATCTCATCCATCCTCCAAGGCCCAATGTCACGTTACAACTTCCCGATGAGCCCCCTCTCTCCCAAAGCTGTCACGTAAGCGCCTAACGCTCAACGTCTGCGATCAGCTTCAGATTTAACGGATCTGACCTATGGGACATCGTGGAGCCTCCAGCAGTGATCAGTGGGAAGATGAGGCAAGAAAACAGGCAGCTGAGATGAGTGCGAAACTAAAAGACTTGTGTAAACAACAGGATTAGGGATGAGCTCGACGTTTTGCTGTAACGTTGTTGTGTTACCTTTGCAGCAAGGAAAAAAAAGGAAGGAGGCAAAACTTTGTCCTTAGCGCCTGGGGAGAAAGGATGGAGTGCGAGCCTCCTCATCCCAGCTAGTGGCAAACGCTAGAACGCACAGCCCCTGTGAACAGGACCTGGTCTGCCTGTTATGTTTATCCCCCGAGCTCAGAACAGGGCCTGTCACAGAAGGGCCCGGCGAACACGTCAGACGGACAACCGAGCAGAGCCACGAGCCCGTTCCCAGAGGACAGCTGCTGGCAGTGCACCGATGCTCACAGCAGCTCCTCTCCAGCAAGGAGAGACACTGGAAAGCAAAGCCACCAAGTCCGGACCGCGGTTCCAGGATGAAGTGCTGCCATGCGCTTGGCTTGCCTAGCTGAGAAGACCCCCACCTCGCAGAGAGGACACTGGGGCTCGAGAGGGGAGGTGCCCAGTGTCCACGCGCACCCCTGCTACGTGGCAGTGGCACTTGTGGACCCCAGATCCAGTGCCCTGCCTGCCCTGGGTTATTTCCTTCATCTCTGTCCCAGAATTCAGAAGCACAGCGGGGTGGAGGTCCCTGTCCGAGAAGTGCCTTGAGGAACACTCACAGGTGACCCCGTCTCCCTTGTCCGAGAATCTGCACTACCCCTGTGGCGCCAGGCCTGAGAGTGGCCTGAGAATCTGCGCGGATCGACAGAATCTGCGTGCTCTGGGGAGTCCAGGGACCGACTTTACCTTCGATTGGGACCACAGACGGCTCCTTGATCGATGGAGAGATGGCGCGTTTTTCTGCCACTGCGGCCTCAGCCAGGCGCCCCAGGGCACTCAGAGGGGGTGTGGAGGAGAGTTTGGGGCGTTTGGTGAGGCCTGTCAGGGCTGAGGCACCCGCCAAAGCAGCTGCAGCCTCCCGCTTGCGCTCCGAAGGCAGGCCGGATGGGGCAGGCTTCAGCAGGGTGGACGCTGTTTTTGAGTCATTGGCCTGGCCCTTTGAACCCAGAGCGATGAAGTCTCCTGGCGGAGGGTGCCCTGCAGTGAAGAGAGATGGAGAAATGTGGGTCTTTGCACCTGGCAGAGGTGGAGCCAGTCTCCTGCCATCCCAGAGGGGATTAAATAAGGGTCTGGGCAGCAAGAAACAAGTCGCCCAGGAAGGCCACAGCAGAGACAGGGCTGGGAGGAGTCAGTAACCACGACGCTGACAGTCAGTCACTGACAGCCAGGCCGAGCTGACTGCAAAACATGCCATCGCTAACATAAACACGATGGTTCGCTCAGTCCCCAACAAGGTTGAGACGGGCATCGCCACGACCAGTGGACAAGTGAGGAGACTGAGGCACAGAGAGCTTAAGGGGCGTGCCCCTGGCCACGCAGCGGGCGAGTGGTGAGGGCCGTGTCCGAGGCCAGCTGGGCTCCAGCCTGCCTTCGGCCACCGTTTGTGCTGCCACGGGCCTCCTGGCCCAGGAGCTTCTGGGCTTCTTTCTGCTGCCTCGGATGCGGTGTAAACCGAGACAAGCAGCGATGTGGGAAAGTCACAGCTGTCCCAACTCTCCCAGGGACTCGCAGGGCCGCCTAGAACCAAGCGCCAGGCGACCCCGATTCCCGGACGCCGCTCGCCGCGGAGTAACTAAGGCCCCGCCGCCCGCAGGGGCCGCGCACCTGAAGGCTTGGCCGCGGCGCTGGGCCTGCGCACGGCGGTGGGCTTGGCGCGGTTCATTCTGTCCCTTCCCCTCGCCGCTGCTGGCTGCGGTGGCGTCGCCGGAAGGCCCGCGCCGAGGCGGTCCTCCACGCGCCCGCTCACTCATTCATTCCTCTGCCGCTCGGGGTCCGGGGCCGAAGGGCCCCGCTGGGCGGGCGGGTCTGCAGGGGCCGCGTGAGCGCCGCCTCGGATCCGCCGGGAGGATCGGTCTCGCGGACGGCCGCGGATCCCTCACAGGCGGCCCGCGGAACCCGGTGCCCGACTGCCGCCAGGGCCGCCCCGGAAGCGAAGCCAACTTCAGAGCCGCGACTTCCGGAACACCCGGAAGCAAAACAGCACGGCGGGGAGGGGGGGCGGGAAGCGAGAGGATACTGCCCGCCGCGCCCTCTGGCGGCGGGAGGCCGGCGTGGCCTCGCAGCTGCCGATCTTTTTCCGAAGAGGTGGGTGCTGTCACCGTTTCTGCAGGTGAGCTGACATTCTTTAGTGACATGCCCGCGGACACACGCTTAGGAAGGGTGGCATCGGAGTTCAAATCCACACGTGCTGGATCTTCAGAGTCTTACTGTCCCACTTATGGGTCAAAGGGCAGGGCCGGGGACAGGGAGCGAGCGGCGGTCCGGCGAGGACTCACAAAGGATGGTCAGCATGGATGCATTGGCCAGGCCGCGACAGCTGGCTGGCCACGGTCAAGGCCAGGTGTCCAGCAACCTGGACTGGTCAGTGCAGCTACGGGGCGTCACGACAACGCTCTTCTCTGAAGCTTCCAAAGGACCGAACCGACCCTTCGGTGATGGAACAGCACAACTGGCAACCAAGGAGCGGCGTGTAGAAAGTGACCGCAGCTACCTAAAAGTAGACAAAGGCTGCAAAGAGATACGCCCCAGCGTCCGTGGTTTGGGGGAGGGCGGCCGCGAGCCATCCCTCTGCGTCCCTGTTACAACTGCGCGAATTGTTTCCATTCAAAAAGAAGCGACGCTCCTGCCCTCTGGGGACTGTCACGGGATCCTCCCTGCCCGGACAGGTCAGGAGGGTCCGTCCCTCCTCCGCCCGCTTCCTCCGTTCTTTCTCACTGACACCCCCGCCCCGCCCCAGCCCAGCCTCCCAGCTCTGTCCCCTCCTCCGTGAAGCCCTCGGGCAGCCTCTCCCCAGCAGACAGCAGCTGCTTTTGTGCTGGCGCCTGTCACGGCCATTCGTGCCCCCATGCGACAGTCTTGAAGAGCAAAGCCTGGAGAAGCCCAAGATGCTGGGTCGGGGTACGGAGGTCAGAGGTCGCAGGGTCAGGTGGACAGCTCTCTCCTTCATGGGGTCCTGGGGCAGTAGCCACCCCGGGATGCCCATCTCAGGCGCAGCTTCGGAGGACTGCCCGTCCACTGGGGTCGCGGAGCCGGCCCAAGGAGGAAGAAGGGCAGGGAGGGGCTTCATCAGCTGCAGTTCGTGGGGGACACCAACGCAGAGGTCTCCAGACATCCCGTGGGAGCTCCCTGGCGTGGCTGTGACACCCCCCACAGACCGGGGGCCTGAGCAGCAGCCTCGCAGGTCTGAGGTGCGGCGTTGCGGTCTCCCTGCAGACCGTAGGGGACCGTCCGTGCTCCCTCCTCCGACCGCTTCCGTCCTCACGTGGCAGGTTCCTTCTGCGTGTTTCCTCCTCTGTCTCTTACACGGACACTTGTCACTGGACTTGGGCCCACCCTAAATTATATCTACAGAGACCCATTTTGTGAATAAGGCCCCTGCTGAGGGTCGGTGGGCACTGCAGCTCCATGCCAGGGACGCCGGGCCTGTGCGACCGGCCACTGTCCCTCTCGCCGTCCCGCCCCAGCTCCACAGCCTTCTCGCCACCTCTGGAACGCGCCTTTCGCTCGCATCATGGCCTCTACTCGTGCAGTTCCTGGTCAGGAACCCCCAAGCGTTCCTGAGGCCCCTCACCCTACTGGGTCCTTGCTCAATGTGCCCCCCCGCTCCCCCCGCCCCCATAACCGTAGCCCCAGCCCCCGCTGGACCTGCCTGGCATGCTAACACCTCCCCTTAGAACACTGTCACCCTGGGATTCTGAACTCACCTGTTTGTCTCTGTCTTTATGCCCCCCCCTCGCCTGACGTAAGCCACCGTGAGCCACCGTGAGCCACCGTGAGCCACCGTGAGCCACCGTGAGCCACCAGTAGCACCTGGTTGGCCTATCTCCTGCTGAGTCCAGGGGACACATGCCGCGCAGTAAAAGTGGGCGGGATGAGGGAATGTCCACAGAAGCCAAACTTTTAGGAGCTGGGTTTAGCCTGGAGGGAAGCGTCAGGTAGGACGGGCCCAGGCCTCCGACCCCCACAGACCCTGGTCCTCTTTGCTGTGATGTCACAGCCACAGCGACAATGCTTACCCACCAGGCCCTGACCCAGGACAGGCCCCTCACCACTGGGACTGGGGGGAGTCCTTGCAGCAGAGGGCAGACTGGGGCAGCAGCAGGGTGGGGGATGGGGGTGGGGACAGAGCGAGCAAGGACTTGTCACAGCACTACCCGCCCCCCCACCAGGGGAGACAGGCGAGGCGCACAGGTCTGTCTGCCTCTGGGCCAGGCAGCCGCGGCCAGTATGTGTGGCCTGGGCCCCAGGGCTGGGCTCAGACCTGGGCAGTGTCTCCCTGCGTCCAGGTCCCCTGCCAGGTCGGGTGTCCCTGGCCCAGTCCAGGCCTGGTGCTTCCCAGCGCTGACAGGGGAAGCAGCAGTGTGAGATGAGAGACTAGGGAGCGACCCCACGGTGCCTTGGGGGGCCGGTCATCCCCCAACTACCTTGTGTCCTAAATTTAGAAAGTGCTTCACTGTGCAAGAAGCCCCATTGGTCAGTGACAGTTTCAAAGCCGTGAGTCAGCGGTTACGAGGACTCAGATGCCCCTTCCTGGGCTGGGGGACCCCGAGACCCGTCCATGCTCAGGTGGAGGTTTCTGGAATCTCCTCGCTGACGAGCAGTCCTGTGCAGGGTCACCGCTGGGACCTGGCCAGGAGTTGCTGCTGCGGGGAGGCTCGCAGCCCAGGGAAGGCACCCCGACTTCTCGGACCGCGCGGGGAGGGCTGGCGCCCCGCGGCCCAGGCCTGGAGCCTTCTCAGGCTAATACCCGAGACTCGGCTGGGCAGCCCTGGCAGCCGGGCTGGACCTGCGGAAGCGCTGGCCGGGGGCGGACGAGCTTTCCAGCAATTGTCTGGAAATAGGCCTGCCGTTCACTAGGAAATGAGTCCCCGTGGGCGGCAGGAGCCAGCACGGGCGGGGGACACCGCTTAGTGGGGCTCTGCGGTCTGGCCCCGCCCCCAGGCTCTGAGCCCTCGGGGTCTCAAACGTTTGGGGGTGGAGCCGGGAGGGCAGGATGGGGGAGCTCTCCAAGAGGGGCTCCCTCTGGGCCTGGGGCACAGAGCAAAGCGCCTGTGGCGCCGGAGACGGTCCGTCCCATCGGCAACTGCACCCCTTTGGCTGGGTCACCCGCCCCGGGCCTCAGTTTCCCCTTCTGCTCAGTTAGGGTCAGGCTGGCAGCCCCCGACAGCCTCTCTCCCAGGCTGGGCTGCACCCCCCGGAGGCCGCGCAGGGCCCACTCTGGGCTCCTGGGCGCAAAAGCGGAAGAAGGAAACGCGGCCCCCGCCGTGGTTTCGAGGCCTTTGAAGGGTCGCTCGTGTCAGCTTCCAAGACTAGGCAGGCAGAAGCTGGGGGCTCCGGACTGGGGCCTGGCCCTGGCCCTGGCCCAGTCCACCTCCGAGGGACCCCGGGGCTCTGGGGAGCTCTGTTTGAGACCCCGTGCAAGGGGCGTCTGAACTACGGAGTAGGGGCTCCCACCTCCCACTCCACACTCCCAGCCACACCTCACCCAAATCCCAGACGTCCCCAGCATGGCTGGGGCCCAGCGGGGGTACAGACTCTCTCTGTTTCAGTGACAGGGGCACCTGTGACCGTCAGCTACGGTGCACGGGATTGCGGAGGCCAAGGGCCAGTCAGCACCGCAACAGCAGGCGGGAGTGGAAAGAGGCCCGGTGGGGGGGCTTCTCCTCCCAGGCCCCGAATTTCCTGGGCGTGAGTGACGAGGACCTCCGTCCCCGCCCCTTGGCAGCACTGCCTCCTCCGTCCTCAGGCCCGGGCGTGGACGGGGCGAGGGCACCGGGACAATGACCAAGGCAGTCCTCGCTTCACCTCGCCTGTCTCCCTGTCCCCACGCACCATCAAAATGTCCCCAGCACTGTTTGCGGCGGAGCTACTGAGGGTCCTGTTTCCTCACGTGAGCTCGTTCTAGCTTCCTGCAGGGCAAGTACTACGTCTGAATTTAGAAAAATACCCTCCTGCACTTGTCTTGGAAAAGATAAAAACCTCAGCAGTCCCAGCGTCATGGCCATGGTCCCCATTGGCATTTTTTTACCAAGAGTTGCCACCACCAGCTCACACCGTGTCTGGGTCCTGACTTTTGGCTCGGAAATTATGCGGGGACCACTTTGCCTGTCGGGTCGGTCTGGGCGGCAGCGGCAGGCTGAGGGGAGGCCGGCGCAGCGGAGCGTCTCGTTTCCAGGTATCGGATGCCCAGTCGTCGGACATGTCTCCGTCGTCTACAAGGATGTCATTCACGGGGCCCTTTGCTGTCACCTCTTGCAGTCTGGGCTGGTGGGCTCAGCCAGGCGGTCCTTGTCGGAAGTGGGGGGGTTGGTCATGCAGGTGCCGATGTGGGGGCTGGGCTGGGGCCACCGCGACTTCCCTGTCCACCACTGTGCTGGCCGCGAAACCTCCTGCGTGTGACCTGGGCTCCTTCCCAGCGTGGCACTGGGTTCCCAAGGCAGGAGGTGGGGGGCCGGAGCCAGGCGGAAGCTGCAGCTCCGTGTAGCAGGACACAGTGAGGAGGTGCCATCGGTCCCTGCCCCAGCTCCTGGCACAGAGCTCCTGAAACCCTGGGGATCCCCTCAGTGACAGGGTGACAGGGGCCTTTGGTGCTGAGCCCCTCTCGCCCACACCTGAGATGCTAATAGGGTGGCTCACGATGAGGCCGTCACCACCAGAGAAACCAACCGCCGTGAGAGGGTTGGAACTTACTGACCTCAGGAGGGGGCTGGAGCCTGAGCTCATCGCCCATGGCCCCGGCTTTCATCGGTCCAGTTCTGAAGCTTGCGGGAAAACTCGAAGGAACGCGTCAGAGAGCGTCCTGGGCGGGGACCGCGATCTGAGGAGCGGGGGGCGGGGCATGACGCCGGTGTCCCCATGTCCTCCATGTCCCTCGTCGTCCTCTACCCCTTGTCCCATGGCCTCTGGTCCATCCAGAGGTGCCTGACTTACATCCTAAGTGTGATGCTTTCCCCGAGTTCTGTGGTTTGTTCCATTATAGTGAATTACCGAACCCGAGGTGAGGGTCACGAACCCCAAATTTGTCCTCAGCCAGGCAGAAGCTTGGGTAGCCTGAGCCACCTGTGGGGGCTGCACCGCGGGTGTTGGAAGCGGCCGATCCCTTCCACGGATGAGCCCGAGGCACTCGCCGTCACTTCCCCTGCCCTCCGTGGGCCAAGCCTGTCCAAAGGTCTGGCCGGGTTGGTGGCCGCGCACATCCACCTCTTGGTGGGAAGATATTGTCACAGCCGTCTCTGGAAAATACAGCGAGCTACAGTCATGACACAGCGACTTGGCTACCGGCCTGCCGCCCGCCGACCACAGATAATCCGGCAGCGAGCCCCGCCCCCGCCCGTTGGTGGTCGTGTGGGTTGTGTGGGTTGTTTCTGTTTGGGGAGGTTATGCGTGCACAGGCTTTTCGCCTGATTCACCTGCAGACAAGTCTCCAGGACGCCTTCCCGGTCGTCTCAGTCCTCGGCCTCCTTAACCAGGAGGTGACAGCACTCTCCTGCTGGGGGCCTCGGAGGCGTCCCATGCAGTCCGAGTACCTAACCCCGCGTCCAGCCCACAAAAGCAGCTCAAAATTCGCAGCTACTGTTGCGTTTGGGGCTGGAGGGAGGTGGCTGTCACAGCGTGACTTGCATTTCTTGAGGGCAGATTCTGGGTTGGGTGACAACCACAGCCCTAGAGAGCCTCTAGGTCCCGCAGGCAGGGATGGCTGTTTGTTTGCAGGGAACACAGCCACCTGGCCAGAGGCACCTGGTGAGCGTCCAGGTGCAGGGGGTGGCCTCTGGCCATGCTCCCCTGGCCCACCGCCTTCTTAGTTCACAGGGGTTTGGCCACGGGCCCTTAGAAAAAGGAATGAGAGACTGAGTGGGACGTGGTGGCCTTGAGCTATGACGTTGCCATTCCACCTGGAAACGGAGCCAGGCGGCCGTGCAGCGAGGGCTGTGGCATCAGGTGGGAGCGGCTGCCAAAGACCACCTCTCCAGCGGCCGCCGATGGGCCCAGAACACCAACGGGAGCAGTGGGGGCTTTGCCTGGGGAGTTTTTCTGCAGAGGAGGCTGCTGTCCTGTGACCCAGGGAGAAGCACTTTTTTCCAGGCGTCTTCATCAGATTGCTCTCAAATTGTGAATGGAAATCAACTTTCTTACTTAACAGTAAGTACATGAATGCAGTGACGATCCCAGCGGTAGCAGTGACAGCCTTCACCTGAGAGCTTCGACCAACCCTACTTCCAGCCAAGGGACGTGGAGACGGGGCCAGGGACGGGGCCAGGGACGGCGCCGACCTCCCCAGGGCTGCACAGCTGGTCACGGGCAGAGGGGACAGAGGGCGTCTGGGAGCTGGTTCTGCTCCTGCCTCTGCGCCCCCCGGAGATTTGAAGTGTGAGGCCCTCCCCGTCTGCTAGTTTGAAAGGCTCTCTCAAGACTGTTGGCTTCATAACCAGCTCCTTCCCACGCTAAGCAGATCACCTCCTTCACCCCAGAAGCCAGATGGGGGTGAGCAGACAGAGGCTCCCCGCTGTCCCCCCAAAACCTCCCCGTGGCCATCAGCCACTTCCTGGCAGAAGACCCAGCCTGCAGGGGCCTGGCCGCAGCCTCGGGGCAGGGCTACAGCCGCTGGCAAGTGCTTCTCTGTCCCAGGCTTGCTCCTCACCCTCAGGGGGCCGACCCGGACAGTGCGACAAGGGACAGCACGCATCATCGTTTCCCCTGTGAAGGCCACCCTAACTGGGCACGGGGCGCACAGGCCCCCTCAGCTACAAGGCAGCGGTACTTGCCTACCCATGGGGGAGGTTGAGGCGGGACGTCCCCACGTCTGGCCGTCCCACGTCCCGACCCTGCACCTTTCTGGGGTCAGGGCCCCTGGGGGTGTTTGTGGGGCCCCTGGGGGCAATGACTGCCGGGGGCTCCTCAGGGAGGCCAGCTGCCCCTCAGGGTTGGAGCTGGTCCCTGCCTCTCCCCTCCCCTTTGGTGAGTTGCAGCCTCAGTGTCCCTCCCTCTCCCTGGACCTCAGCCAGGGCCACCTTAGTTCGCTTGACGGTGGCACTCCCTCTGGAGGGAGGGAGGGCAGCGTGGCCCCAGTGTCCTTCCCAAGAACCAGCCCAGCACAGCCGGGCGCTGGGGCAGGTCCACGTACCCCAGTCCCAAGGCGCCACGGGTCATAGGACTCCCAGCGAAGAGGGCAGCTGACCCCGGCAGAACCACGCCGCCTCTGCCACAAAGCCACAGTAAAAGGGACCAGGTTCGCACGAAGGTCTTCACGGCCGTGTAGAAACCGGGCCCTCGCAGCATCCCGTGGGACTCGCTCTATTTTATTTCATTTTTAACTCGGCCTTATAGTTCTGAACAGGTAACACACACAGTCCAGCGGTCAGAACAAAACGAGGAAACGAGGTTTCCACGGAAACCTTGCCGCTCCCACCCGCCCAGCCCCACCGCCAGAGGCAGCCCTCTCTACCAGCCCACCGCACCCCGAACCCACCAGACGCCCAGTCCTGCACCTTGCTTTGTCACTTACGGCACACGGAAGTCCCCCGTGTCGGTGCACAGGGGCTGCTGCACCCGTTACGGCTGCGCAGATACCGCCCCGCGGTGTCCCCAGGTCGTCTAGCTGGGCTCTGAATGGGGACCCTGTGTGGTTCTGAGCTTTCATCACAGCGGATGCCGCAGTGATAAGCCTCGTGCACCCCAGCCTCGCGCGCGCGTGGACAGGAGTGTCCGCGGCACAGGTTTCTAGAAGTGGATTGCTGGGGCCGGGGACAAGTAGGGCCCAATGTGAATACAGCAGAAGCTGCTTGCGACCAGCAGTGTGTGTCTGGGGGGGCCCTGTCCCCAAGCCTTGCCCTCTCAGGATGTTCTCCCGTTTTTGAATTCTGCAGATGAGAAACAGAACTGCAGGGTCACTTTAAGGCGCCTTTCTCTTATGATGAACCCCTTTTCCGATGTTTGTCCTTTAAATCCCTCCTCTGTGAACCAGCCATTCATAGCCTTAGCTTCTTTTTGTTTTTCCCCCTTGTATTTCTAGGAGCTCTCGGCGTGTTGGGGGGATAGAGCTTTGTGATCTGGGCTGCAGGTATGTTTTCCTAGACTGGGCTTATGGTGACCTTTGTCTTAAGATTTTTTTGTTGATGGTGTCTGGATTTTTAATCATGATGAGAAAAACCTTTTCCCTCTCAAAGTTTTAAAGAAAATCATTCATGTTTTCTTCAACTACTTGTTTTTTAACATTTATTTTTTTGTGGTAAAACATACATAACATGAAATTTGCCATTTCAATCATTTTTAAGTGTCCAGTGCCATCAAGTACACTCATATCGTTGTACGACCGTCACTGCTATCCATTTCCAGAACTTTTTTTTGTCACTTGATGGTTTCTTTTTAAGAACGTTCAATCTTTGCTGTACCTTGACATGTGTTATACTGGTGTCCGGTGTGGATAAACTGGACTCAACTCCGTCTTCTTCTAAATGGTCATCACGTTGCCCCAGCATCGTTTATTAAGGACTCCGCCTTCATTCTGTTCAGCCCATTTTAAAGTTGAGGAAATGAACTCAGAGAGCCGAAATTAAGAGCCCCCCCCCAGCAAAGGTCACACCACAAGTGTGATCCACACCCCCCACTCTGCCTCTCGATGTTCTGCTGAGAAAGGTGAGTGCACCCTCTTCGCAGCCCAAAGTTAGTGCAGGACAATGCCATGGAGTTAGGGAAACGGGGCACCCCTGAGAAACTACATTATGCAGGGCCACCAAGGGCCAGCAGGAGCGCTGCACCTGAGGACCGCCAGGGTTGGCGGGAGAAAGGGGACCGCCTCTCCAGTCCTGGGGAGATCACTCTGAAAACCTCCTGGAGAGGTGGGATGCATAGCTGCTCTGCTGCTCGGCTTGCTGGCAGCAAACCCACAGGGGGCGTCAGCGAGCGTGAGGCTGGCAGCAGGCAGGCTCTGCTGTCCACGGCGAGAAGCCACAGCTGCTCCCTGAAACCCGAGCACGGTGCTAAGTGCATGCGGAAGCCCCACAAACTCCTCGGCACTGTCTCCTGTCTGTTCCCCAAGGCACCCGGGAAGGCGCCTGTGCCGGCAGACGCCCCTGGGCAGTCACGCCGTGCCCATGGGAGGCCTGTGGCCACTCCGGGGGCCTGAGCGGGCTTCCCTTCCTCTGTACTCACGGTCAGACATGTGGCCTCATGGAGGTGGTCATTAAACCTGAGATGGGTCCAGAAACCGGCAAGCGGCCCGGCCTCCCATCCAAATGCCCACACGGGCCTGGCCTTGAAGCTCCGGACGGGTCACCTCATCAGCTTCGACTTCCACCTGTGACGGGGCGGGGGGGGTTGCACCCCCTCCCAGGGCCCGGCCCTGATCGGAGGCCAGGCCACTACTCTGGGCTTCTCCATGGCCACCATTGTGGGGCTTTAGAAGGGACTGCCCAGGCCCTGGTGTCTTGGAGCCACGGACACGGAAGCTGTGCATCAAAGCCACTTGTCACCATGTTACATTGTTGGCTTTCTTGCAGAGGGGAAATAGTTCTCTTTACCTATTTGTTGGTCAAAGTGAGAAATCCAAAGACAGAAGGTCACTTCAGGAGGGGTCCCCAGGCACCCTGTCCTGGAAGGTGGGGCGGCCTGGCCCCAAGCAAGGAACTCTGTGCCCCCGCGCGTGTCTGGTCCATCTCTTGTGGTAAAAACACTTGACCTTGTGACCTGCTTGTAATGTCTGGAGAATTGTCCCAGAGCCAACACGGCGGGACGACAGTGTCTCCTGAGGCTGAGGAGATTGAGGGTAATGGGGAGGTGGGGTCCAGAGAAGAGTCGGCCTCTCCTACCTCGGACGGAGCCCAAAGAGTGTGTTACGGATTCCCGGACGCCTGCACCACGTAGGGACGCGCCGGGGCCCCCAGCACGTGGGGCGCACGACGACACCTGCAGCACAGGTGCATGTTGCCGGCCCTGCGCACCCTGGGCTCGCAAGCGGCTCCCTGGGCGCTGGAG
>NW_006438871.1:1037255-1046264 GCF_000325575.1 Pteropus alecto
GCGGGACCCCGAGCCCTCCGCCCGGCCCCGCGCACCTGCGGTCAGGTGTGCTGCCTGAGCGCGCCGCGCGGGCGGGGGTCTCGTCCCGGCCCCTAGACCAGGTCTCCTTCCTTTTCGGGGCCGGGGAGCGCGCCCCCCGCCCCGTGCCGGAGCCCGGAGACGGTGGGCATTCAGGGGAGGCTAGGGTGGGGTTGCCCGCGTGTCCCGGCTCCGCCTTCCTCCCCACCTGTCTGCCTTTAGCCCTCGGAGACCCTATCCGAGGCGGGAAGGCGGAGGTGAAAATAAATGGCCACGTGCCGGGTGCGCGTGGTCGCGCGGGCCACTCGGTCTCAGGTACCTGAGCGCTTCCGCTGCTGCGGTGTGCTGTCCGGCCGACCCCACAGCCCCTCCCACGGTGACCGTGGCAGGGTCCACACCGTTGGGGCGGGGGGAAAGGAGTGGAGGGCTCGCTGACCGAGGTCGCGATCTGAGCAGCTGACCAGTCAGGGGACCCCGGGGCGGGGGGTCTTGATGGGGAAGTTTTGGGTGGGGACGGGGTCGGGGCGAAGGTGTAACTTCTCCCCAACCCCAACGCCCGCGCGTCATTTTTCTCGGCTCTGAATGGGGGTCTTTTCTAACTCCAAATGAGGGGTCTTCTGAGCTTCTGCTGAGTTTAAGGCACAGGTAACGTGTCAGTCTACTTCCACACCTTCCCTGGAGCGGGGGACGGGAGGGGACGGGACGGGACGGGGCTGGCGGCGTTCCACTCCGGGGAGAAGCAAACGCCTTGCCCTGTCTGCCAAGGAGGCTCACCCCCGCAGCGAGGAGTCTCCCCAGCGCGACCCCGGTGGGCATCGTGGCCGGTGGTGGTGGTGGCCGGGGCCGCTGGGGGTGTGCGCTCGCCTGGCGGTAGCGACTCCGTGCCTGTTCACCTCCGCACAGCTCTTGCAGCCCAGGCAGAAATGGATCGCCTGCCTAACAATTCATTCAGCAGTTGACCAACACACGGCCACCTTCTCTGGCCAGGTGCACTCCCAACACGGGGTGACAGAGTCAGCAGGTTCCCGCGGGTGGCTGGGCTGCCCAGCCTCCCCGCCCCCTTTACTGGCACTGATGAGGTTTTGCTGTTACAGCGACCACCGAGCAGGTACCTCAGCGAAGTGCAGCTGTGCGCGTGTGTGCCTCCTCTGGAGCCTTAGCGCCCAGCCTGACACCTTCAGGGGGAACGGAGGTTTTAAAAAACTACTAGTCTAAACGGGTGGGAGGGGTCTGGGAAGTGGATGGAGGGCTGTGCGTGTGGGCGGGGCACACCTGCCACTTGTTGCATTGTGGGTAACTGACCAGCTTTACAAGCACTTCCCTCCCCTGGTAACCCAGAACGAAGCTTCAGTTGGAGCTGGGTGGAGGGGGTCTGCTCTTATACCTTAACGCAAGGCTCTCATTATTCTGAAATAAAGCGTTTATTGGCTGCAAACAGAGCTGGGCCTCTCCCAGGAGCACGTTGGCCTTTGTGCGTGAACACAGCTGGAGTCCAAGTTCAGAGTCGCCCGCTTGAAGGCGGTTGCTAAAATGGAAGTTGACCGAGGCTGCCCGGGGAAGTGGGCTCTTGCTGAGTGTGGAGCTTGCCGCGTCCCAGCCGGGGCTGCCACTGGCTGTGCGGTGGTGTCTGTGCCACTCGTGTGCTCTGGGCCCCGTGATAGGTGGCGGGGAGTTGTGTGCAGCCTCAGCTGCCTGGGAGAAGCCCTGCCTGTGGCCTGGCTGTTCCTGAGTCTAAAGGTTTCTGGGCTGGACTTTCTGGATTTTGGTCCGGCCCGCACGGGGAGTGGCGCCCCGCCAGCTGGAGCGCCCTGTGTGGCTGCCCCTCAGTGCATAAACAGTGACTCACCCCTGCTCTCCGTTCGCTGGGGACCGTTGCTCTGGCATTTACTTTTGCTTTTCATAAGTCACACACTCGTCATGCTTCCTCTTTCTTACAGGGTCAGGAAGTTGAAAGTGTCATCTTAAAGCTGTAGGATCTTAGGGCAGGTGGGGGTGGACACTGAGATCACACACCTGCTTTGGATGAGAGGGCCGAGTGCGGGCTTCGTCGCCGGCCCGTGGCGGTGGGGTCCGGGGTCAGGCGCGGCTGCCTGCCCGCTTCTCTGTGCTGCCTGTCTGGGCGCCCGGGCAAGGGAGTCAGAGAGACGTTGACCCCTCAGGGCCCACACATCTGTTATGCTGCACACCTTCTTCCTGCCTGGCGTGGAGGCGGGGCCAGTGTAGGTAGGGGTTACCCCTGCTGTCCATTCAAACAGGAAGGTAGGCCTTGGACAGATGGGTTGGGACCCGGTGTGGGGCGCAGCCCAGGATGTGTGCTCAAGAGAGGATGTCGCCCACCCTGGGTGGGGGCAGGAGGGGGCTTTCTGATGAAGCAGAGGTTGGGGGAGAGGAGGGCAGGGATGGTGGGGAGACGGGGAGGAGCCCAGCACAGATTTGGGGGTGCTCTAAGGAGCCAGAGCTGGAGGCCTGGAATGCAATGGGGCCAGGGAGTGGGGGGTCCCTCTGCCTGCCCGTGGGGGCTGCATTTGGGGACCTAGACCAGAGTCCCGATGGGAGAAGCTGGGGGCCTGAGCTGAGCCGGTGCTTTTGGGCTGGAGCCGGGACGCTTGGGCTGAGGCCAGTGAGCCAAGGCCAGCTAGTGGATGCAGGAGGAGAGGCAGGGCCCTGGGGTGCGTCTGGGTGAATAACGTGGTGGGGTCACCACCTGAGCTGCAGATGTGGGAGGAGGGCAGGCGTGGGGTCTGCTGAGCATGTAGGCTGTCAGGTTTTCCGGGGGACCTACCTGGCTGGACATGAGGATTGGGCCAGTGAAGCCCTGGGTGGCCTGGAGTGAGCTGAGGAGAGGACAGGGCCCTGCAGGGGACCCTGGAGGGAGGGGGACCCCCAGAAATGCAAGGGGAGCAGGCCACCTGAAGCTGGACGGTGGGAGCGAGGGGCCAGGGCACTGCTGGCTGGGGGGTGTGGCGTTCAGCCTGTTATCAGCTCGGCAGCCGTCTGAGTCACCTCTGGACGCGGCCAGGATGACACAGCTTCCTCGAACTGCAAAGGCAAGGTGACCAGACGTCCTCCAAGCCCGGCAGAGTCATGTCTTGCCGGAGGGCAGCCAGCCAGGGCCAGCCTGCAAGCTGGGTGTGGGCCGGGCTGGTGGGGTGCCCAGGAGGCACTGTGGGACGCACTCTACACGAGGGGAGCTGGAGCGGCCCATCAGCGCCTGGCGTCTGGAGTGGGCAGGGTGGTGAGAGCGCCCCCGGCTCTGGGAATGGCCTTCAGTCGGTGACATGCGCTCGTTTGACAAGTGCCTACTGTGGCAGCCCCACCTTATAGTGTGGCCAGCAACTAGGAGGGGCATTTGGCTTTGGGTCACTTCAGAAGAGGTCCCTGGCCCCCTCAGAGCAGAGGTCAGGATGCAGCCGGCTGCTCTGTAGCCTGCGGTCAAGGCCCGCTCCCCTGGGACGGAGCCCCTTCCCTCCCTCGCTGGTCTTCCTCCAGCCTCTGCCCGCTCATTCCGGACCGACATCCGGGGAATGGGGTGCAGGGATGCTCGCCGTCAGCAGGTGGGCACCTTCACACAGAATGGGAGCAATGGCTTGGGAGCCCACCCATGCTGAGCACCCGGCTCGGCTTCCCGTCTGCGTGAGGCTCAGCGTCTAGCCTTGGCGGCTAATTGTTTAATCTAGGTGAGAACTGGGGCCCTTTGGAACGGTAAAGCCGCCTTTTCTGCTGTTATCTAGACCAAGGGCTGGTGGGGTAGGGGTCTGCTCCCATCAGCTACCTGGCTTTGTTCATGGAGAAAGCCTTCCCTGTGGCCTTGAACTTGGATCCAGCCCAGTGAGGGCCAGAGCACACCCGGGGATAGCCAGGGCCTTGAGCCGCCTGGACAAGCTGCGTCCAAGCAGTGGGCAAGCAGTGGGCAAGCAGTCAGCGTCTGCTGGGAGTCGGAAAGTGAAAAGTGACCCGGAAGGGGTCTGAGATCCCGGCCTCCAGCTCACCTGCCTCCTAGAGGGCCAGCCCTGGACCATGGACCCTAGGCTCCCTGCCCTGCCTCCAGGATGCCCTGGCCATTCCGGGCAAAGCACCCTGCCCTGTTCTTGCGGGCCGGAGGGGAGGGCAGCCAGCTCCTTCGTTCATCGCGAGCCGTGCTGTCGCCGGGGTCGGCTCCTGGCCCGCTGCTGCCTCCCCTCTTCTTTTGAGGAGATGTTTCCTGTTAGCCTCACTTGGCTGCACATCAGAACGATGCTTCTGCCTTTGGGTTGAAAATCAGCCTCTTCAGTTAGAAAAATAGTTACCTAAAAGGTATTTGGAGTGACAGGTGCTGACTGCGCACCTTTCTGGGCCAGCAGCTCCGCCAGGGCGCAGGGGGCGAGTGCTGGGGGGTGCGGGGCCACTCAGCAGCAGCAGACCTGCCGTCCTGGGGTCCTGGCCTGCGTGGCCAGGGGTTTGTTCGTCAGGGGACGCGGGGCAGTGCCGGCGCGCCCTCGTGGACAGCTACTGGAGGGTGTCGTGGTACTGGCGGCGGGGGAAGGGGCATGGGCCACCCGGGGCCTCTCAGCCCACACGTGTCAGCCCCTGTCACCCCGAGTCTCAGCAGTTACTCCCGTGTGCTCTGCGGGCCGCCGAAGTCGCCGAAGCTCAGGGGTTACCAGTGCCAGTTTAGGATGGTTGTTTTAAAGCCGGTGTGTCACAGACTCTGCCTCATGGTGCAGAGCGCTTCTCCCAGCCGCTTTCCAAGGGCAGGCCATCATTCTGCCAACGTGCATTCGACGTTCGGGCAGAGGTAACAGCTCCATTCCACCTGCTGAGTTCACAGAAGGGGCATGAAGCCGACGCTGGGTGCAGGCCGGGACCTGCGCCCTGCCTCTGGGCCGCCACCTGCTGGCGGGGCGGGGAAGGACGGCCACGTCTTCCAGCCATTGGAGGCTCAGCAGAACGGCAGAAGCCGAGCTCTGGTGGGCCCGAGGCCGTGGGGTCATCTGTGAGCACAGAGCCTGGGTATTGTCTGCTCCTGCCCGGCCCTCCCCATCTCCCCTTCGTCTCTGGTTCCCTGAAGCCCTGGGGGCCAACAGCATAGCCCCAAGTCAGGGCGCCACCTGCTTGGCCCAGCTGAGGCCTTCGGAAGCTGGGTAGGAGCCTGGGGCCCCTTGGTTCCAGTCCCCTCTCTTTTTGGAAGGGGATTGAGACGCTCAGAGAGAAGAGGGTTTACTTAGTCATCCCCAGCGTGACCTCCAGGTGAGCGCCGTCACCTCCCGTTACTGTCCTTGAAGTGAAAGTTGACACTTGAAGACAGGCCCCAGGTCAGACCCCATCGTGGCGCCCTGGTACAGGGAGGGGTCGTCTCCCTCGGACCCCAGCTCGAGGGAGGCTGCTCTCTCTGTGTCTGCCCGGGCTCCTCACCTGGGGTCCTAGCCCCCAGAAGCCCAGGGAGATGGGTGAGATGGGCTGAGCCCAGGGACCTTGTTCTGGTGGGTGTGGTGGGGATGGACCCTCCTGGGGCCTGCATGGCAGGGGGTCCGAGCAAGCTGGGGCCCATCCTGGGTGTGTCCTGGTTACCCGGTATCCCACCACAGATGCATGTCACGCAGGTCCCCAGAGGAGGTGTGCTGGCCCTGACCCCCGCCTGAGGCCGGGGGCCTGGCCGAGCTGGCTCTAGGGGCAGTGCCCGTCTGGTGGGGTCCCTCGTCCGCCACCCAGCGCCTTCCTGTCCCTCGCTCGCCAGCAGAGCGGTCCCTGCAGGTGGGCGGGGCCTCGGTCTGTGGGAATGTGAGCCCTTGCTCTGTAAACAGCTGGTGACTCACCGCACAGCTATGCCTGGCGGCCAGGCCTCGTGCACTGACGCTGCTGCCCAGCTTGCTGGAATGGCACCCGCAGCCCCTCCTCCCTGACGTGGAAAACTTTCTCATGGCTCCTGTGGCCTCCGCTGGCTTTTCCTGGTGGCTTCTCCAGCGTGCCTTGACCCCAGCCCTGGAGCGGGGTAGGTCCCTGGGGCACTCGTTGGGTGCCCCCCAGATGCTGGGGTCAAGCCACTTGGGGAATCAGCCCTCACCCCGCGGTAGGATTGCTCCAGACATGCTGCCCGTCCATCTCGGTTGCACATTCGTCGCCTCCTGAGGGGTGCAGAGGAGTCCAGAGTCCCCTGGCGCTGGCCCCGGCCTGGCCCTGTGGCATACTGCTCTCCACCATCCACCCTCAGCACCCAGGAGAGTGGGCGCGGTGCGGGGGGTGACGGGTTCTCAGGCTTGGGTGCTGAGACCCTCTGTCCACTCCGCAGCCTCTGGTGATGGGGGTGGGCCCATGGAGGCGTCACCAGTGGGCATAGGGTCCAGGCGGTGCTCCAGCAGGGTCCTGGGGCTGCGGGCGGGGGCTGGCGAGGTGGAGACCACCCACCCAGCTGAGTCGCACCCTCCAGGGGGCGGAGGCTTCAGGGAGCTCAGTGCCTGGGGCGCGAGGCCCCTCCCCAGGTGCGTGTTTCTGGAGCTCTCTCTGCGCCCTTCACCTGGCCTGGTGTTTGGAACGTCGGGTGGGCCCCGACCCCGCAGGCTGGGGACACAGCGTGCCAGCGAGTCTGGAGCCCATTCCCCTCCCATCCCCCAGCTGCTGGGCACCAGGGGTTTGTTTACTGTCCCACAACCTGCGACGTCTGCACCATGGGCCCAAAGCCATTGTTGCTGTGGGCTTCTCTGTTTCCATGACGACCATCAGAGGTTGGCTACTTCCCAAGGTCGCCATGGTAACTATCAGAGGGGAATCATGCTTGGGATGCTTTGGCTGGCTTTTTCATGAATGATTAGAATGTGTGACACAATGCAGACGCGAAAATGCGAAGGGCGGGCGGCGGGGACAGCTCCCGCCAGACAGTCGCTGAGCTCGCGAGGTGGCGGCTCCCCACCGCCCTGTGCAGGCCCCAGGCGGGCGTAGGGACCTCCTGCTCACCCTTTGGGCCTCAGGTCATGGCCTTGGGGCAGCGCAGGTGGAGGCGGTGATGTCACAGCTGCAGTGCCCTTGGCGGAGGTAGGCCTACCGGGAGGGTGGGGCCAGGCAGCGCGGGGCTTCACCCGCCCCTCGTTGGGGTGAGCCTGGCAAGGTCAGGGGCTCCCCAAAGGGCCCTTCCCCTAGGAGAGGCAGGCTGATCGGGGCGATGGGGGCTCTCACCAGGGCAGGCGCCAGGTTTGGCTGTTTTGGAGGGCCGGTGCCGTGTGCACTCTGGCCCTCAAACGTGGCCTTCTGCCTCACAGGTGCAGACGTCTGAGCTTGGGGAGCGTGTCAACAAGGAGCGACACCCGCTCCCCTGGGGTGTATCCCCCAGCGCAGGTGCTTTAGGTAGAGGCTGGGAGGGGGCACTCGGACGAGGTGGGCCAGCTGCTCCATGGGCTGATTCTGGAATGGGGCCATGGCTGGGTGTCCGCCTGGGACCCCTTGGCAGAGGCCCAGGCCCGGCCACAGTGCTCGCCCTGGGGCAGCCCGTCAGGATGGGCCGGGGCCCGCCTGCTTTGGGGCGCTGCGAGCAGGTCGCAGGGAAGAGGAACTGAGCCTTTGGAGTCTCTCTGCAGTGGGGTCCTGCTTCGGGTCACTTGCGATGGCAGCACACCCTGTCCCCAGCCTGGCAGGACCTAACCACACTTGTTTCTGTGTTCTGTGATTTTCTAGTTACGATTTCCAAGCAGTTCTGTCCGGGTGACTGTGCCCAGGTTATGACGACTAATCCCAAACCGAACAAGGCATTGAAGGTAAGCGGGGGTGGGAGTGGGCAGAGCCCACCTCTGCCCCGTCCCTTCTCGGCAGCCCCTCTTCCCCTGGACGCCCCTCAGAGTGTGAGGAAGCTGTGCCCCGGGCCGCGGGCTGGGGGTTGTTGGCCGCTGGGTGTCACTGAGAGAGGCGGTAACAGAATCGGGTTGCGGCCTTGGGAGACGCCTGTGTGGAAGGTGGGTGGTGCCTGCGGCCAGGGTCGACCACTCGGCCTGGCACCCAGGTGCCCTGCAGGCACCCGTGAGTGCTGGTGGCCCGGCTCCGACTGTCCCTCAGCTTCCGAGGCTGTGGCGTGCCCTTGTCTCTGGTCTCGGGAGCAGAGCGGGGAGCTCCTTTCACCTGTGGGCTGTGCGCCTCCAAGCCCCAGTCAGTACAGCGCGTGTCCCCAGGCCCGGGTGGGCTGTCCCTCCTCCCTGTCACTCTGCTGCCTGTGTCAGTTCTGAGCAGGCACTGCGGGGTCACAGGGCGGCACAGGTGGGCTGCGGCCTTGCAGAGCTTGGCCAGCGGTAGCCGGGTAATGGCCGGCGTAGCCCACGGTCCCCGCTCAGGGAATGGCCTGCGGTACTGCCACCGTGTGCATGATGGCAAGTGGCCCCACGGGGACCGTCTCCACCCGCTGTGGGGGAGCGAGGGCGGGCCAGCCCGCGTGCAGAGCTCGTTCCAGCCCGGACACCGGGCCACCCCCCTGGGCGTGCCGGCTGAGTCCCCCGCCCCCACACCTGGTGTCCCTGCAGGTCAAGAAGGAGGCAGGCGAGAACGGCCCGGCGCTGGGCGACGATGACCTGGTGTCCATGTCCGTGCGGGAGCTGAACCAGCACCTGCGCGGCCTGTCCCGGGAGGAGGTCGCCCGGCTGAAGCAGCGCCGGCGCACGCTCAAGAACCGCGGCTACGCGGCCAGCTGCCGCATCAAGCGCGTCACGCAGAAGGAGGAGCTGGAGCGGCAGCGTGTGGAGCTGCAGCGGGAGGTGGAGAAGCTGGCGGCGGAGAACGCCGGCATGCGGCGGGAGCTGGACGCGCTGCGCGCCAAGTACGAGGCGCTGCAGGCCTTCGCCAGGACCGTGGCCCGCGGGCCCGTCACGCCCACCAAGGTGGCCACCACCAGCGTCATCACCATCGTCAAATCCCCCTCCGTGCCCTTCTCGGCCGCCTCCTAGGGCCCGTCCGCTGGGCTCGTCAGGGGGTCCCACGGGGACAGACGCCGTGACTCCCGGGTCAGAGCAGGGGCGGGTGCCGGGTGAGGAGAGGGGACTC
>NW_006438871.1:1046670-1048519 GCF_000325575.1 Pteropus alecto
CCGGGTGCCAGGCTGCGTGCAGGGGACGTCCTCAGAAGGGTCCTGGCCTTGCGGCCCAATGGCTGTGGCGCTGTGTCCCACCCCTCCCTTGGGCAGCCCGTCAGCGCGCGTCAGGCATCTGTCCCCTGCGGTGGCTGCCAGCCAGCACGGGCGCCCCTCACCGCCCTGGCTGAGCGCGGCGCCCCAGCAGGAGCCACTCGTCCCCGGCATCAGTCCACAGCGCGGTGCTGCCGGCCTCGACCGGAGCCCGGCCCAGGAAGCGGGTGTGGGCAGGGCTGCTCGGGGGCGGGCACGTGGGGGGCCCGCCTGCCTTCGTGCCATGCCAGCAGCAGCGGGTGGCTCGTGTCACGGTGTCCCTTGGCTGGGGGGTCCACGTGGGGAGCTGCAAGTTGCCCATGTGTCGGGGTGACGGGAGGTGGGTCCCCGGTGTGGAGCCAGAGCACTGGGAGGCTGGGGCCCAGTGCAGGGAGTGGCAGGAGGGGGCAGGTGTGCCCTGCATGGGACAGGCCGAAGCCGGCCATCACCCACGAGCGTCAGTGGGGCTGGGCGGCACCCCGGTCCTGGAGCCGGATGACAGGTCGGGGTTGAGGAGTGTGGTTGGGGGCATGGGGGGCCTGGGCGGGAAGGCCCTGGGGACCAGCCTCAGGGGCACCTGGATGATCTGTCAGCACAGAGTGGACAGGGGACTCTGCAACCTTGGTGCTCAATCATCGCTCGGAACCTCCACCTGCTTTTTGGGGTGCTTGGAGCCACTGATGACCTTGGTGGCCTTTACCGGGGCTTCCTCCCCTGAGAGCTGCTGCAGGGGTTTGCGCGTCCAGCTGTGGCCCACCCCTTTCTGCCCTTTCCTGGCCCTTCCCCGAAGATGCCCAGTGAACTGCAAGCCAGGCCCACCACTGGCCCATGGCCGCTGGGCTCCGGCCCCCCACCAAGACTCCCAGCAAGCTGCAAAGGCCCCCGCCGGGCCCCGCAGCGCCGGGAGGAGCAGACAGCTCCAAGCGCTTCCTGTGGCCTGCTGCTCTGTCTCGGCAGCAGCGGGCACAGAGCGACTGGGTCTCTGGCCAGTGGCATTGCCATGCGGCGCCCTGTCCTGGGGGAAGGTGACAGTCTGGGGCTGGGTCCTCACGAGCTGAGGCCCACTGGGGAAGAGGCAGCTCTCAAGGCCGTGGCCGAGGTCGGTAATCCACATTGGATGTCAGTAGGGACTGGGGGATATTTAAGAGAGAGAAGTATATATATATAAAACTATATTCACACCTCACCGTACGTTTGTACCTTTCCCTCCTGTTTGACACTGTACGTTAGAGCGGATCTGCGGCCCGGTGTCTTCGCGGGCCAGCTCGCAGCTCCACAGAGGGAGGCAGGGCGCCCACCGCCCCGATCCCCGCAGCCCCTGCTGATGGCTGGGCCCCTGGGCCTGGGGCCTGGCAGGTGCCCCACTGGTGGCTGCACTGAGCTCCCAGACTGCCCTGTCCCGAGGGACACAGGTGGGCGAGCGCTGGCCGTGGGCCCCTCGGCCCCAGGCTGAGGGCGCTCCCGTGGCCGGAGGGCTGTGGTTCGTGCCCCCCCCCCCCTCCCGGGGACCGGGGCCACGGAAGATGGCGCGTCCCCCGTGCTCTCTCTCTTCCTTTCAGATCATCGGAATTTCACTGTCACGATTTAGTGTATGTTTTTATTTAAGAGAAGCGGCCAGGGTCTTCTGCAGCGTGGGCTTGTCTTCCTGTCCCCTGTGCTTCAGAGCACGTCCTTCTGGGAGAAGGCAGCCCCTTGCCTTTCCTGGGTGACAGGGCCTCTGGGTGTGAGCCACACGGGTCTCCCTCGCTCCGGCCGCTCAGCAGTTTCATGTCAA
>NW_006438871.1:1048742-1051032 GCF_000325575.1 Pteropus alecto
TGCAGACCTGCGTGAGGACAGCCGGGCGGGGGGCAGGCACACTTTCTGGATGGCGGGCATGGTTCCAGGGACCCCACGTGCCCTGACCGGGAGCCCCGGGCCATGGGGGCCTTTCCAGCTAGGAGTGCCCCTGTCCCCGGGTGGGTGCCGGTTGCTGGGCCAGGCCTGTCACCTGGGGTTGTTGGCTGGGACTCTAGGTGAGCTGGTGCGAGGTTGGGGTTGGCCTGGGGAGGAGAGCAGAGTGCCTGCAGGATGGCCTAAGGTAAGCGCATCCCCCCCACAAAAAAGCCGGGAGTGAGGGTCCACCCCAGCTGCCCTTCCGTGGTGAGCAGCCCCCCACTGTCCCTCCCAGGGGCAGACAGGTGAGCACCTGGCCTCGGCCTCTGAAAGAGGGTCAAGCCTGCAAGTCAGTCTGGTGTCGGGGCTTCTGGAACCTGCCAGGTCTCCTGCCCCACTGTGCAGAGCTGACCAGGACAGCGAATTGTCATAAATGGCTGCAGTGTGGCCACACGAGTGGCTTCCTGCGTGACCCGACCAGTCCCTCCCTCTCTAAGCTCCCTCCTGAGATGATAACTGCTCGGCACAGTGGCCCCGGGACCAGAGCTGCTGACAAGCCTGTGGGCGTGAGCTGGAGGGGCACAGACCCAGCCTGCGCTGGGCTTCTGGGGAGTTGTTCCTGGACACCCTGCCCCAGGCCGCCTGCCTGTTCTCTGGGTGGGATGCTGGGGCCACTTCACGGATGAGAACGCCAAGGCCAGGACCAGTCACCCCTGCCTGCCTTGGCTACCTCTGGCCACGTGGCATCTCGGGGAGGCGAGGCCAGCAAGGCGCAAACAGCAGCCCCGCTCTGCCCGGGGCCTCTTGCCGCCCGCACGTAGCCAGAGCTCTGGGCCCCATGTCTCATCCTCATGGCTGTGCTCTGTGCTGTCCTGGGGGCCAGGACCAGGGGAACTGGCCTTCGTGGAGTTGGCCCACCTCTTGCCATCTGTGAACTTGGGCAAGTGGCTCCGCCGGGGCCACCTTCCTCGGCTGCCGTGAGGATCAGGTGTGCCCTGACCCGGTCCCTGGCACACAGGGGCTCGGGAGAAGCTGGCCTGCTTCCCCACCCAAAGCACGGAGCCCAGCAGGCTGTCTGCCCCATCACGGGCCTGGCCCGAGGGCGTCCGACAGCCAGGAGCCCACACGTGGCTCTCCAGCCCTCTGTGTACACAGCTTTGGCCCCACCAGACTCCCTCTGTGGGTACGGGACTGTGGGCAACACCCCACCCACGGCAGGGCCTGGCATCGTGCCTCCAGCTGCAGCCTCCAGAAAGCCTCCCTCTTGGGCTGCAGGTCCTGGGGGAGCGCTGTGCCCTCCCCAACCTGCGGACTGCGATGCGGGTGGCCTGGGAGCTGCGTAGGCGCCGATGGGGGCGCGGGGAGTGCCAGCTGCAGGGGAGCACGATAAGGCGGGTGGAGGACTCTCCAGCGGGCACCAGGGGAGGCTAGGCCCGTCTTATCACGCAGCCAGCTGTGCCCTGTGAGAGGCCGCTGCCCCTGAGTCCCATGTCCCCAACCCAGGGAGCAAGGAGGCAAGAGAGACCCGAGGTCCGGCCCTGCTGAATCCCTCTGAGACCCTTGGTGCTTTCCCAGGCCCAGCCACAGGTGCACCGGGAGGTGCCCCCGCCCTCTCCCCCCCCCAACCTGGCTGCTTCTCTGCCCCCTCTCCTGTTATCACAGCTTCCAGAGGCCGGGCCTGTGTCCCAGGCTCGGCCTTCTCAGCTCTCAGGCACCCACCTGGAGCATGCAGGGACAGAGAACAGGGAGGCGGGCTCCAGGTGCCAGCCCCTCCCCACCCCTGGGCTTTGCACAGGTGGCCTCGCGACCCTCTGCGGGCAGGTCCAACGTGAGGCCCGTTCTGAGGAAACACCCAGCCTCAGCACAGCCACCTCCTCACGGTCCAGCCATCAGGGGCCGACCCCTCCGGAACAGAGGCCAGGAGAGCCGCTGGAAACCCAGGCGTTTATGTGTAAATAAGTGGGGTGGCTGGGAGCCTACTAGTCTGGGGGCCCCGGGCACCCCCAGGCCCACATTAGGCACATCCTGCCCAGGTGAGGGGCCAGCCCCATAACTGGACAGTGTGTGGAGCAGCGCTGGCCCCTCTCCCAGGAGCCCACGGGGGCCACAGCAAGGCCCAGCTGAGCCGCCCCGCCCCCTGCGCGCCCGCGGCTCGAGCGCTGTCTGCCGGCCAAGCTCCCCGGCCAAGCTCCCCGGCCACCCTTTCCCACCGCGGCCCAGCCTGGGATCTGTC
>NW_006438871.1:1051045-1056946 GCF_000325575.1 Pteropus alecto
TCGAGCGCTGTGCCGGCCAAGCTCCCCGGCCAAGCTCCCCGGCCACCCTTTCCCACCGCGGCCCAGCCTGGGATCTGTCTGTCAGGAAGGCCACGCTGTCCCTGCCGTGTGGGTGGCCATGTGTGAGCTAACAAGCTGCAGTACCCTCTCCCGGGGCGGGCAGGGTGGGGGAGTGGGCTCCACGGCCTGGCAGGTCTCCCTGGAGAGGCTTGACCTTTGGCAAGTGGGCGGTGGGCGAGGGGCCCTGTCCTTCCGCGGAGGCCGGGACCACCCAGTCCCTATAGCTCCTCCGAGGGGATCAGCACCCTCTTCTCCACGCTGCGGCTCTTCCTGCCTCCGCCAGACCGTCCGGCCACGCTGGGGTGGGTGCCGGGTGAGGGGAGCCTGCCCAGGCCGGGCCCCGATGCCTCCTGCGTGGCCTGCTGCGCGTAGTGCTGGTACGTGGGCGAGAAGTTGTGGATGGCGTCCTGCACGATGTCCCGCGGGCTCACAGTCTCCTTGAGGCCACTGGAGATGCTCTGCAAAGGTGCCCCTGGGCCTGGGGCGGCAGCGCGTGCGTGGGTGGGGGCTGGGGGCTCCGTGGGCTCGTCTGCTTCCCGCGGACCCGTAGCCCGGGTGGCCTGGCTTGTTCCTGCCGTCCTTGGGCTGCCCAGGACTGGGCTCTTGCATCTCTAGGTCCTGGCCTCGGCCAGCAGAGAGAGACTCCCAAGACCCCCAAATGCCAGCCCTGCTCCTCCGTCTACGGCTGTCCGAGCCCATACGAGACCGCAGGAGAGAACACTGTAGCTGGCCCCCACCTTCCCTCCAGGCTACCGGGCGCAGCCACAGGCCATGCCTACCCAAACAGGCTAGTCACTCAGGACACCAGGACCGGCCAGCCCTTGCCCCTCCAGCCCCGGCGGCACCCACCCTCATCACCTCAGGGGCCTGGGGCCCAGCCGCCAGTCCCCTGCTCAGACCGCGGGCTTCTGCTGCCAGCCTGCCCGGTCTCTCCCCTGAGCCAGGTGCAGGCCGCGTGCCTGTCTAGGATCTCGGGCCTCCCTATCTCTCAGGCGGGCATCCCCTGGGCTATGTGGGGAACATAGTGCCCAGGGGGCCCAGGGGAAGGCAGGGCCGGGCACACCCACCCCACACCATAACTATGCCGGCCCGGGAGCTGCACACGGTCCAGCCCGCTGGCAGGGCCCATGTACCTGGCGAGTTGTCCTTCTCCGCATACACCTGGCAGGTGAAGGCATAGCGCAGGGCGATGGAGGCAAACAGCATCTCGATGCAGATAATGAAGTTCTGGTAGCCGGCGGCCAGCGTGCCGGCCCCCACCCTGCTCCCATCTGTGGTCTGGACCTCAGGGATGACCCCGCACCTCTCCAGAATGGCCAGCAGCATCCCTGTGAGTGGTGAAGGCCACTTAGGCACCCGCCCCGAACAGGAGGCCGAACTGGCACTGACTCTAGCCAAGAATCCCACCGATGCTGGCTTTGGGGTCTTGGTGGGGGTCCGAGGAGAGGATGAGGCTCAGGCCCCGCAAAGGCTCCTGGGCTGGCCCTGGGGCGTCTACCACAGAGGGGGAGAGCAAGGTTTGCAGGGGCCCGAGAAGCTGGGGTCTCGGCACAGTGGACCTCCAGGGGCTCCCCAAGGGTCTCCCTGACTTCCCCAACCGCAGACGTGGGCCTGCTGCGTTGTCCGACTCTGCCAAGTGCAGGGATGGGTCCCCTCCACTGCCGGCATGTCTGCACCAGAGCTGTCCATCTTCCCGCTAAGAGGGCCGTGTCACTGACCTACGCTGCAGGCTGGGCCCGAGGGCACTGGGGGTGGAACCCTCAGCCGCCCCACCCACCCTGCCAGAAAGAGAGGAAGATGACGGCCTTGATGGTGAGGAACTTGAGGACCGGCTCGAAGGGCTGCAGGAGCTCCCTGGTGGCGAAGTAGAAAAGGAACAGGGCGTAGAGAGCCAGGCTGACGGACACGTTGTAGATGAGAGTGACGTAGAAGTAGCCGCTGTGGACGCTGGGGCCAGAGCAGGTGCCAGGGGTCAGAGTGGGACCCGCGACCTCTGCGCCCTCCCCACCCGTGACCCGGACCCGTAGCTTTCGTCTGGGGGGCAGGTGGCACCTAAGGGGAGTAGCCAGGAGCCGGGGGCAGTCGGCAGAGGTCCTTGCAGGGCGTCCTGACGGAGGCAAGATGCGGCCTCCTCCTGCCCCCTCCCCATCCACCTGGGGACAGCCTGAAGGAACGGCCCCCTGCGTCGTGGACACAGCACACGTGTGAGCATGCGTGTGAGTGTGTGCACGCGGGCACTGTGTGCACGAGCACGTGTGAGCACGTGTGTGAGTGCAGGCATGTGTGCATGTGAGTACTGTGTGTGCATGAGCGTGTGTGAGCACACGTGTGAGCATGTGTGAGATGTGGGCCTTGGGCCACTGTCCTGAAGTCCAGCCCTCGCTGTCCCCCGGGCAGGCCGCTGCGGAGCAGGGCGGCCTCACAGCCCGGGCCCACACCTCGGGGTGGGTTTGCCAGGGCCTCGCCGAGAGGGGAGGCCGTCCTCACGTGCAGAGCCCCACCTGCCTCCCGGCTGCCCGGCCGGGCCCGCGCCCCCTGCCAGCCTTACCTGAAGTCCCCATCGTGGTATTTGCCGACCGCCTGCAGCACGATGGTGACTAAGGCCATGACAGGCTTCACAACGCAGAACTGCAGCGTGGCCTGCAGTGGGGGAGCGGAGTGAGGGCCGTGGCTGCGCGGGCAGCACGTGGGCAGCGAGGGGCGGCTGGGGAGGCCGGGCAGCCCGCTCACCTGCTTGCAGAAGCGCAGGAACCCCACGGAGTAGGCCACGCCCCGGAGGCAGCAGGTGCCGTAGAGGCAGCTGGACCTGTGCGTACAAGTCCCCGGTGAGCCCCTGGGGGACACGGCCCTGGCCACCCGCTGCCGGGGCGGGGGGGGGGCGGGGTGCTCACTGGACGGGCTTTCCCCGGATCTCGGCCATGATCGTGCTCTCGCCCCCCAGGTACTGGAAGCAGAGGCTCAGGAAGCTGTAAATGACAAAGGCTGCGGGCCCAGGGCGGGCGCGGTGGCAGTGAGCCCGGGCGCCCGCGCAGGCGCCACGCCGGCACCACGCCTCCCAGCCCCACACTGGACCCCCACACAGCTCCTCGGTGTCCTTGGAGGACAGGCTGAGGGGCAGGTCACACAGCAGGACCCTCCCCTCCTGGGGGCTCCCAGCCTGGCCCTAGGACCACAGGCCACCCCGGCGTCCCCAGCAGTCCCTGCGGCTCTTACGCCCCCGCCCTGTCGAGGGCCCCACTTTCCGTCCCGTCCCGGCTCCAGGCAGGCCTGGCTGTAGCCTCGACGCCCCCCTTGGGAGTCCGGGAGTTCTGTGTCCCACGTCCACGAGCTGCCCTGGGCACCAGTGACCCCACGGCCCCTCACTCGGCCCAGCCGCCGGCCTCCTGGGCCCTCACGGCTGCCCTCGGAGGCGCGGCTCACCTTCATAGCAGTCTCGCATCGAATCCAGGTAGATGTAGTGCTGGCGGGCCCCCAGGAGGAGGAGGCTGAGCCAGGAGCTGAAGGCGTAGACGGGCACGATGAGGAGCAGGCGGATGATGTAGCGCTGCTCGTTGGGGACGGTGTAGAAGCGCAGGTGCAGGTAGATCTGGGGGGGCGGAGCGAGGCCGGGCTTGGGGACCTTGGGGCGACGTGGGGCCACCCGCCACCCCCGTGAGCAGACACTCATTTGCCCGTGGCTCGTGCATTTGGTCACCCAGCCCAGGAGACTCCCAAGGGGACGGTCATTCCGGAAGGCAGGCTGGCATTTCCACGGGGACGGGAAAAGGGCTGGGACCCTCTGACCCCTGTGGAGGATTTGCTCATGGCGATGCAGTGTGACCGCCGCACGTGGTGGCGGCCGGCTGGTCACGTGCTGCAGCCACCCACGGGCACACGGCGGGGAAGAGGGCACGTGCTCCGACAGAACGTGACGTGGAAACATCAGGACGAGCCGAGGAGGACGCCAAGCCTGCTGGCGACGCATGGTCGGGCGCGAGCAGAGCCCTGTCCCAGGCCCGGGTGGCGGGAAGGGGGCGTGAGAGCTCCCCGCAAGCCTGGCAGGGTCCTCCGCATCCTCCACGAGAACGCGGAGACCCCGAGTGTCTTTACGGGGAGGAGGCACCGGGAAGCCGGATGCACCAGTGGCTGGCCATGGTCTCACAGCACGCCCGGAAGGCCTCCTGGAGGAGGTGGCGTGCGTGGAGGAGGAGAGGGTGGCGAAGGGCAGGCTGGGCAGAGGGAGTGGCATGTGCAGAGACGTGCGTGCCCGGCTTCCTAGGGCTCAGCACGGGGAGAGGCGGGACAGGGACAGGCCCCTTATCAGCCGCTCCCTCCCCAGCTGGAGCAGTGGGCAGGGCACGACCAGCCCCGGGAGACCTGGACTCTGCTCCCGGTGCCAGCGCTGCCTGGCGGGGTGGCCCTTGGCGAGCCACTGTCGTCTTCAGCCTACTTCCTGTCTTTAAAGCGAGAGGCTGCGTTCCTTTCTGTCCTGTTGGGCTCGGATGGGCAGAGGGCCTGGCAGTGGAGCGGGCAGCGGGGCCCAGGATCTGCAGCCCGCCGGGTCTCCGTCAGCCCTGTCCGGGGAGTAGGGCCCCGGGAAGCTCAGGCATACACTCACTGGTCCCCAAGTTACAGGAGGTCCAGGCTAGACAGAGGGAAGCCAAGGCCCAGACTGCGGTTGCTGGCACCTGTCCCCTGCTTCTCTTTGTCCTAGAGATCACGGCCTACCCCAGACCTGACCATCCTGCCACCGGGTAGGAAGGCGTGGTTCCCGCCAAATGCTAGCGTGTCACCCACCTGTCGAGGTGCCGAGGGCAGCTAGGCGAGACTCAGCACCAGCACTGCCCCTTGCAGGCAGTCCTCCCTGACGGCCCCACGTGGAGGGACCACCTCCCCAGCCCCTCCCAGCTGCACCTCAGTCCCCGTGGCCCCCGCTTAACATTTGTCATGTGTACTGTGTGTCTGGTTATTCGAGGCCAGACAGATGACTCCCTGAGACGGCCACCTGCTTCCCTGCCTGCCGGTCTCCTGACGGCCCCTGCCCCCAGGCTCACCCACCAATCCGGTCCCTACGCCAGTGCCAGCCACACTGTCCTGACGGTGTCCTCGCGGCCGCCGGTCACCAGGCTGAAGACCACACCCCGCATTGATGTTCGAGGCCGCCACATGTCCCGAGTGCCTCCAGCCCAGGCGGCCCTCTCCAGCCCACCAGGGGCTCCCGCTCCCAGCTCCCTGCCTCTCGGGCCGGGCCTGCCCTTCCAGCCCTTTCCGCAAGCCCGAGAACTCTTAGGGCCTCAGCGTCCTAAGACCGTTCCGCCACCGGGCCTGGCGCTGCTCCTTCTAGGGGCTGTCCTGTCCCCCCAAGCCAGGCACGTAGCCTCTGTCCCCTGCGTCCCTCCCCAGAAGCCACCCTCTGACCCCGTTCTCGGCTCCCCCGAGTGGAGTCGCGGCCTCACCGGCCTTCCGGGGGTGCCGTGCGCCTCAGTCCTCTGGTCTGTGAAAGGGGACACCACCGACCTCAGTGGACAGGCTGACGAAACGCTCTCAGCGAAGGCCCTCTGCCCTCTGCCTGGCAGAGCCCGCCGTCCTCAGGCCCAGCTCCTGAGGAGCCAGCCCCTCTGCCCCGCCGAGCCTGCCGAGCCGCCTCTGAGTGGCCCTGGCCACTGCTCCATGTAGCGGGGCCTCTGACATCAATGCCAAGGCCAGCGTTTCAGACCCCACGGTCCCGGCGGGGCCAGGCTGAGCCGAGGCCATGGCCCCCTAAGGCGGTGTCGTGAGGAGGTGCAGAGGAGAGGGCTTACCTGGTGGCAGGTGAGCAGCAGGGCGGTCCACACGAAGACGCCCGAGACGCCGCGCGCCAGC
>NW_006438871.1:1057030-1064281 GCF_000325575.1 Pteropus alecto
CGGCCAGGCCGCCGACACCAGCGGGGCGCCGGCCGTCCCCGGGAGCCCCACGGCATTAGTCATCTGCAGAGGCGGGGAGGGCGTGGGGTGGGGAGAGGGCAAAGGTGCCCGGAGGCTGGACGCAGCCCAGGGCCCGGCGGAGGGAGGGCCCCTCCCGGCGGGAACACCCGCAGCCGCCGGCACTGGCCCCTGTCCCTTCCACAGGAGTCGGCGTCTGGCCATCCTGCCCACTTTCCCTGAGTCCCGGTGGCCCTGGGCGCCCTCCGTGCACAGGGACCCCGCTCCTTCCCGGGGTACAGCCACCTGGGCACAGACGCTAGCCACCTGACTACGGCCTGGGGCGGCCATACCCATCTCTGGCGCCACGGGCTTGTGGAGAGCCCGCTTTCCAGGGACCAAAGACATCTGGGAAACTGAGGGAGCCCAGTTGCCCGGCTTGCCTAGGCCTGTAGCCGCGAGTGCCAGGGGGGCGAAGCAGCCCGGCTCCCACTGGCCCCCAGAGACCAGCCGGGCCAGCTGGGTGCTCGGCTTGGCCACCTGCTGGGCTCACATCCACACGCCAAGCTGCTGGGGCCCGGGCACCTCCCTCCGGTTTGCCGACAGCCCGTCCGGCCTCCCCTGCCTCCAGCCTCGGTCACAGGGCCTGGGCCTACCTTGCAGGCAGGAAGCTCTCGGCCCAGCCCCAGGAGGCCTGGCCTCTAGGGAAGCCTGGCTGGTCATTCGTGTGGCCATGTGGTCTCCAGTGGCTGCCCCACAGGGGGTGGGGCTCTGCTCGGAGGCCGTTCCAGGCCTGGGGCCACTGGTCTCACCTCTGGTGGCCCACCTGAGCTCCCGGCTGCAGGGAGGGGCTGAGGAGAGGGGAGGGGCAGAGGGCTGTCCCCTCCCACTGGGGACACTCTATCCCTCAGGCGTCTGCTCAGCGGCAGCTGGCTCTCAGAAGGCTGCTGGCCGCCAGGTGCCCTCACCTGCCTGTGCCAGCTGCCACCTGGGACAGGTGGGGGCTCTGCGGGGGGACAAGCTGGGCTGGAGGCTTCTCAGTGCAGGCCCCAGTGGGGCGCGGGGCGCGTTGGGAGTGACCGCACCATGGACGCGGTTGTCATAGGGGGTGAAAGTTCCGGAGGACGTAGGCGGCAGCCACACCCATCCAGGGCGCGTGAGGCATCGGGAGTGGGTTAAGGGTGTTATGAGACTTCGTCCCAGTTTAAAAAGTCTGGCTCCCGAGAGGTGCAGCGCAAACAGTTTTGGTTTATGGGGGGGTGGGAGTGATAGGTGGGCAGTTTTGGTTTTGGGGGGCAGGAGGGACAGGTGGGGCCCGGGGCCCGACTTGGGGGCCTGACTCGGGGGCCTGACTCCTCCGCCCAAGGTCGGCCCTGTGCCAGGGCCCCTGTGGATGGAGGCGTGTCCGCCCGGGTCTAGGAGGTGGCGGGAAGGGGGCCCTGCTCTGCATACATAGCCACCGTGGGTACTGGGAAGAGGCGTCTGCTCTGTAAAGTTTTGGGGCCACACATTCCTGTCCTTTGTGACACATGACCCTTCCTGCAGGGCCGTAGGGGTCAAGGCCTGCGTTACTGGAATCAGAGGCGGGGAGGCGGGTCAGAGAGGCTCCTCCACGTGTCCAGGGACCCCAGGGGCACAGGAGGGTCCAGGGTGAAGCCATCAGCCCCTGGGAGGCCCAGTCCAGGACAGGCCGAGACTCAGATGAAGACCGAGGCCCCGCCTGAGCCCCCCTCCCCCGCTCTCCAGCACGCTGTGGGGGCACCGTCTGTGCCACCTCTCCTGCCTGCTGGCACCTGCTCCTCCACCTCGGGGGTCACCTCCTCTCTCCCATCGTCTCTTTAGGGTCCACCTGAAACCCTCGTCTAGCTGTCAGGTTTGCTGCTTGACTTCCCTCCGCGGGAGCTTCTGGAAGCTGGTGCACTCCCACTAGGCTGGCAGGGCAGCGGTGTGGCCCGTCCCTTCTCCAGCCGAGTGAGTGTGTCCTGCGTGCCAGAGGTGCCTGCCCTGAGCCCCCGCGTGCAGCCAGTGCCCAGGGGTCTGCAGAAGCGTCGGCTCCGTGTGCGCGGGCCAGCTCCGTCCGGGACACTGTCCTTACAGGCAGTTATGATAACAGCACCTGTCGTTGCCCATGGGGACAATGGCTCAGGGACCTCAAAAGGTGAAGTCTCCAATATCGGGACACGGACAGGGCTAGCAGGGACCCGGGGGACCTGCTCACGCGACAGGTGGGGAAACCAAGGCCTGGGTCTTTCCCAGGCTGATGCCGGGGACGACCGAGTGTGCGCCGGAGTCGCCGGGGCCAGGCCTCTGGGGGCCCTGAGGGGCCCCGGCTTCGGGGAAGGACGTCCGAAGTTCTGCCCTTTGCGTCGAAGGTGATCACACGGTGAGGAGAGGCAGCACTTTCTGATGAGGCTGGTGGCACGCCGGCAGCAAGTGGGGGCGAGGGGTCTGACACCACTGAGCAGGCTTATGGCCCCTAAGGGTCCCTCGTCCCCGGGAAGCCCCTTCTGCGCAAGGCTACCCTGCTCTGGTGGTGGAGGCCAGGCCCAGTGTCGTTTCTGGGCTGTTTTCACAGCTGTCTGGTGCTGTCCAGTGCTTATTCAGCCACCGCCTCCAGGAAGGCCTCCAGAGCCCTGGCTCCGACACTTTCCCACTCCAGAAGCTCCCGCACACTTCGGGCAATGGCTTTGCCTCACAGGGCAGCTTTGGCTCCTTCCGGCCCTCCCTGCCTGGGTCTTGTATGCATTTAATAAACCTGAGGCTCGGCACATGGGGGCCCTTCTGCCATCCCCACCCCTTTCTTCTCTGGCTTCCTGACCTAGTCGGCCTGGAGGCAGCCCAGCCCTCAGCCCCCTGTGCCGTCTACGGCTTTGACCCCTTGGCAGCCCCTTTGCTGCTCTGGGCCTCTGCTTTCTCATCTATAAAGATGATTTGGTGCCCTCCGGCCCCTCCCTGGGCTAGGGCATGCGGTGCCCCTGCCACTGCTGGGGGCCTGGGCAACCTCACTTGCTGCGCCCTGAGCTCAGGGGAAGGGGACCATGTGGTCCTCCCGGGGCCCAGACCCCCGGAGCAGGACCACAGACAGGGCGTGGACTGTGAGCCAGCAGGAGGCTGTGCAGGGCGAGATGTCCATCCCCAGGTGACAGGGAGGAGCTGGCTGTGCTGAGCCCTGCACAACGAACACAGGGTGCCGGTCTGGGAAGTGAGGGGTCAGCCCCGTGGCTGGGGGGCTGGGCAGAGGCTGCCTGGCTGCCTGTGGGATTCTTGGTTGAATGAAGTCTGGTCCCTGTTGACCAGTGTCACGGCCCACACCCACACAGGGGAGGCGGCCAGGCCGGCTGGGCCTGCTTGCCCTGCCTGGGGCGGGACGCTGACCAAGCCTGTGGCAGGACAGACCTGCCCGCCCAGACCAGGGCGGCCGGGGCCTCTGGCCACTGTCTGCTCTGTCCCGGTGAGGGGACCCCTGCCTGGCAGCTCCCAGCCAGCTGTGGGTGGCTGAGAGGGCACCGGCCAGTCCCAGACCTAAAGCCCCTGCCTTTCACCCCCGTGACCGAGTGCCTGTGATCCTTGGCCTCGAGGCCAGCCCCAGGCCTCTTTCCAGGCAGGCCTACCATCTGGGGATGTCTCTGACAGCAGGTGGCTCCTCTCCCACCAGGGACAGGCACCCCCTCCCGCCTCGCCTGCCCCCAACGCCTCCCATAGCTGAGAGCTGCTCCCTCTGGGCTGACGGAGATGGGACCTGACACCCCACCTCCCCAAGCCAGCCCCACCCGAGTCCTTTGGCTCTCCCCTGGGGTCCTCCCCTGCTGGCACCCAGGGAATGGCAGACTGGCCCCCGAGCTTTGTCCCCACCACGCAGTGAGCCTTGATTCAGCTGATTCCCACCGCGGCTTGTGGCCGAGGGTGACCGCACTGGGACTCTCCGCCGGCCCAGGTTCCTGGTCACACGCGTGGGGAGCAAGGAGGAGGGGCGGTGGCTGCAGACGGGCCCTGTCCCCCCACTCACTCTGTCTGGACCCCGGGCCTTTCTCAGCCTGTTCCCACGGCGAGTGGAAACGCCACACGTAGCAGGTCGGCCTCGGTCAGAGCCGGGACTCAGTGAGCGTTGGCCTCTCGGTCACCTGTTCTTTCCAAAGTGGCTGCAGGCTGCTGCAGCCTCAGCACTTAGGCCCGGCTGTCTCCGTCGGCCCGGCGTCCCACCAGCTGGGTGCGCCGTTGTGGGCTGCTGTTTGCAGCCCACGGGGCTCACCAACCCTGCCCTCCACCAGCACAGGGGAGGCCCAGTTCGGGGGCTCTGAGACTTTGTTTCCGTGCTCCTGGCCCCTGTCCTGCTCATGCCCAGTCTATTCTTCCCCCAGGCCCATTGCCTGTGTGCCCAGGGCCTGTCTGCACATGTCCATTGCCCCCAGAAGAAGCTGCCAGCCCTGGGTGTGTACCTGGTGGGCAGGGTGCTCACCTGGGCCCGGACTAGCCAGGCTGGCCTGAGACCAGAGCATCCTGTGTCTCTCAGGGAACACGGCATTTGGAGTAGAGCGGGGTGGGGGTGGAGGGGCTGTGCCTCTCAGAATCTCAAGGCGTGAACATTTTTCTCCAGGATCCCCCACCCCCTGGGGTGCATGGGGCCCCAGCCTCGATAGCGCACCCTTCCTGTGTGCACACACACATATACACACATGTACATGCATGCACACATGTGAATGCATGCACATACACATGTGCACGCACACGCCCCACACAGCTGACCTCCTTGGTGGCTCCCTCGGCCGGCTGGCCAGGCCCTGTGGGCAGGCCTGCTGCAGGCCTCCGGGCCTGAGAGGGGTGCCCGGGCCCGCAGAGGGGCCCCTCCTGACCTCTGCTGTCCTTACGGCGGCCTGGGTCAGCCCTGGATACTGTTGCTCCTGGGGAAGCTCTGGCCTCTCCCCACATGCAGAAGACTCCACTGCCAGCCCACTCGCCCTGCCGGGAGGCCCCATCTGCCCAGGTGCACCGGGTCACACCCTCCACCATGCCCTGCCCAGGCTGGGACTGCCGTCCGTCCCATCACTGTCCGGGGGGGGATGCGAGCTGGCCCCAGGGACACTGACATCCGGGTGTGGACCTTTCTGGACCACTGACCAGGTGTAGGTCTGGGCGGCTGCCCCTCAGGCCCATCTGTGTGGGTGGGGGTCCGACGCCCACTTCATAAGCTGCAGCGAGGGTGACGTGGGGAGACACAGTGCCTGCCACACCCGAGCGCAGCTGTCCCCTCCCCACCTCCCCGCTTCCATTTCCTCGCTCCCCACATCGTCCTGCACGGGGAGTGGCTCTGACCCCAGCCCTCCCACCTGTCAGCGGAGTGGCTACATGCCGGCGGCCGTCCCTGGGGAAGAGCCTGGTTACCAGGGGGTCAAGGCTGCGTGGGGCCGCCCCTAGCCAGCAGGTGGGTGCTGCAGCTGACAGCTCTGGGCCTCGGTCCCCGCATCCGTGAGGCGGGCACAGGGTCCTCATGCTCCTGGCAGCGTGGGTAACAGAGTGGGTGTGCACGCCCACGCGCTGCCGCATGCCTGTGGCCCTGCTCGAGGATCAGCGGTCCCGGGGCTCTCTCTGGGACCCCTCTGCCATCCTCGCCCTCCCCTCCTCTCCTCCCAGCTGCCACGGTTCCTCCGGTGCCTCCCCGTCCCACACTCTGCCCCATCTCCCCTCAGGGAGCTGGCGCGGGCGGCGGGCAGCCCGGTTCCAGCCGCCATGCAATGAGCGGTGTCACCCTGCGGACCCTCCCTTCCTCCCTTCGCCGTGGGCCGGGGCTCAGGGCTCCGTGCAGCCGGCCTCGGGGTGCTCCAGGGGCTCACCCGAGACGCCGAGCCTGCGACCGTTGGCCGTCCGCTGTCCTCGCTCGCTCACATCGCCCTGCCACTCCTGCCCGTCCTGCGCTCCTGGGGACCCGCCGGAAAGCACATCACCAGAGTGTCCCCGAACCAGGGATTAGTTTTGACAACTTCTCCCACTTCTCAGGTGCCTTTGGTTTCCTCACATTCCTTCTCAGGTCCGTGAGTCCTCGTCCCCCACCTAATCCCCTCCCCTCGTTTCGTCCCTGTGGCACGGGCTTGGAGCCCAGGCGGCGGGTGCCTCTGCGGCCACCTCCTGCATCACTTGGCTTTCCCCGAGTCCACTCAGCGGTCGGCCACCATTCTGGTCATTTGCCCACTGCCCCTCTCCTGATGTGCACATCACTGTAAGGCGCGGGACCAAGCAGCTGACGCCAGCGTCCTCGGCAGGTCCCTGGGTGTCTTATTCTGCGAGATTTGTCGTAACTGGTTCAGGGGGACCCAGGGCTCTGTCAGCCCCTGGATAAACCGCTTGGCGTGGGCCAGAGCCCGCCCTCCCCGACCCCTCTTGACCTCTGAGGGCACGCACTGGTCGGAGTAGAGCGGCGTCCCCATGTCCACTGAGGGGCCCAGCAGGACCGTGCTGGATGGAGCACGCCAGTGGGTCCGGGACACGGCCCCTCTGCCGGTCCGTGCTGCGTGGCTGGCACGCCAGCCCAGCGTTCATTATTCACGCTCGCCATAGCTGCTGGAAGCTGAGGTTACGGCTGGATGGTGGGGCGGATGCCACATGCGGGCCTCCCCTCTACGGAGTGACAAAGCGGACTGTCCTGCCTGCGGCCCCTGCCGGCCTATGGCTTCCTCGACTGGAGGTGCACTTGGCGGGGGGAGCGGTGGGTCCCAGGAAGGGGAGCAAGAGAGCGTGCACAAACAGCTCCTGGGGTCTGTGCCGCCGTGTGGCCAAGCAGCTTTCCCCCTGCCGATGGCACACTGAGCTGGATCTGCGCCACGACTCAAGCCTCTCAGCGTTGCTAAGGACGGTGGAGAGTGTTAAGTTATCCATTTATTTTTAATACAAAAAACATTTCTTCCAATAAGTGATATCACACACTGAAACCATGACTCATTCTCTCAACTCTCAAACACATGCAACTGCTTGAACCCTGGTGAGAACGACTCACGACTGTCCCAGCACACGCTCCCCGGACAGTGTCAGCAGCCTAATGAGTCTGCCGGAGACGTGCACGTTGCTCCTGGCTTCTGAAGCGAGACCCGAGAGAGCTCCCTCGCCAGAATGACCGAAGGAGGGGTCTTCAAATCATTGGGAGGGTGTCTGCGCAGCAGGTGGGACTGCTGACTCCGGGGTCACCACACCTGGCACGTCTGGATCACCTCCTTCAAGGCCTTCAGCCCCTCCATGCTTCTGTCCTTCATGGCCATGGCGAGAAGA
>NW_006438871.1:1064315-1065364 GCF_000325575.1 Pteropus alecto
TCTTTGCAAAGACGTGGATGAGAGGCTGAAGGGGAGAAAACCACTTTAACTGCAAGAAATGTTTTTTTTTCTTAACACCTTCATTAAGTAACCCCCAGGAACCCAGACTGGCACTGCAGGCCACCATCAAACCACCACCCAAGCAGTTCGCCGTGACAGTGACTGAGTTTACTGTGGCTTAGAACACTCCAGTCATAAGCAGACTGCTAAGGAGGCACCACGAGGTTTGTCCTCTGCTTCCCAAGACCTGTTTCTCGCGGCTCTCTGGTCTGGGAGGACCCACGAAAACCACGTCTGCAGAGGGGAACCCTAACCTCACGGAGGGCCTTTGCACAATGGAGCAAGGGCAGCCACTCGCAACCGCCACGCACCACGACTGGGTCAAACTGAGGGGTGGCCCACGTCAGAAAATCAACACCTCCACTTGCCCGCTGGGTAGAATACTGATGGGCTGCGGAAGGCACTCCCCACGGGCAGGCGGGTGCCCTCAGACTCAGGAAGGTCCCAGAAAATGCGAGGGGGAGGGAGGGGAGCCTTGCCTCCCAGGCACTCCGGGTCCCTGACAAGTTACAGCCACACGCAGCCTTCCCTCCACCACGGGACCCGTTCCCAACCGCTTCACCTCGTCCTGCCCCAGAAGGACTTTCGTAGTGAGCACAGGCTTGCTGATGTCACCGGCCGCATTGCTGGGCTCCAGGGAGACCAGGGTGCCCATCTTCCCGAACTGCGTCACCACCACCAGGATGTGACTGCTGAAGGCTGTGCAGACCACCTGGGTGGGGACGCCGCACACCACTTCGCTCTTCTGCTTGGACGTCAACAGCGGCTTGCCTTCCATGGCTGGCTGACTTCAACCGCACCTGTAGTTTGCGGCCGGAAGGAGGGAAGGACGCAAGTCAGCCAAGGCCAGACACCCTCGCGGCTCCCAAACACGCCCGTTCGGAAGCGCGTCTGCCCGCGCGCGCTTCGCGAGAACTTTCTGGGTTCTCCTCGGGCCGGGCAGAAGGGCGGCACGTCGCACAGAGGCGAGGGGTCCCTGCCTCCCGACG
>NW_006438871.1:1085061-1085306 GCF_000325575.1 Pteropus alecto
AGGCCCCGCCCCCTCCCGCCGCCGGAAGTGCAGCCGCGGGACTTCCGCTCCCCTGGCCCAGCCTTCCAGGTTCTGAGCAGCGAGGTTCGGCGCTGCGCAAAAGGACCTCCCTGGGCGCTTCTGGGCGGCGCTGGGTGTTTGGGGAGAGGGGCTGCAGCCCGCAACACACGCCCCCGCCCCAGGCCCTCGGGAAACGGACCGCCCGCTTCTCCAGAAGGGGGTCCTCCAGCCCTCCCGGTGGGGAC
>NW_006438871.1:1085364-1093628 GCF_000325575.1 Pteropus alecto
CCCTCCTAATAACTGCAGGGCGGTGTCAGGGAAAATCTCACTCAGCGTGTGCACGTGAGAAGCTTCCACACCTGTAGAGGATGGTTATGAGTTTGCACCAAACTGATGGCATTCGTTGGGAAGCAAGACCTCCAGTGCTCTGGAGAGTGACAGCGCGCAGTTTCTCTTACACATTTGGAATTAGGCGGGACGTCTGGGTCAGGAAGGTGACAGAGTCCGGAGAAAGCAAGGCAGGACAGATTGCGGGACAGCTCAGGTTGTGCGCTCACGTGCGGGCGATTACAGCTTATTTCAAAAGTGTGTCCGCCTAGATGCACGAGAGCGAGGCACAGGGTTGCTTAAGGCAGAGATAACCTTTGACTAAAGTTACAGGCCTGGGGCGTGGCGACCCACCACGACCTGCCCCGTTAGGAGTTTGTGATTAGGTCGCCCTGAGGTCACTCCGTAGAGCCCCTTTCTCCTGTGCAAGGGCTGTGGCAGTAGGGTGTAAGAACTGGGCTCGGTCCCAAGGACAGCGTGGGCCAGTGGGAACTGACAGCTGAGGAGCAGGGGGCGGTCAGTGGGTCGGACACCGTTAAGAGGAAACATCAGTTGGTGCAGGGGGACTCTTGCTGAAATTAGGCCGAGATGATGAGACCCCCTAGGGGATAGCGAAGGGTGGTCAGATATGGAGGAAGGGAATTCTTGCTAAAATCGGAAGATGCAGGGACCACACAGAAGTCTAAAACTGGGGGCCTAGTTGAAAGTGCTCAGGGAAGCCAGAGTCCAGTCTGGTCCAGGAGGGACTCTGTCAAAGCCCTCTGTCCCAGAGCAACAGGTCTTTAACCCCTCTAGCTGGTGTGGGGATCTCTGCCCCTCAGAGCCCACCTGGGCTACCCTTTCCCGTCCAAGGGAGTAATAAGAACAGCCAACATTTATTTGGCACTTAGTACATGCCAGGCATTGTCATAAGTGCTTTATATATGGTAACTCATTGAATGTTCACAACCCAATTAAGTAGAAACGTTATTATCCCATTTTATAGACAGAATGCTCAGGGTCAGAGAACTGGGCCAAAGTCACGAAGCTGGTAAGGGCCGGACCCTTACCTTTAATTACTGGTCTCCTGTCACACACGCCCGGGGAATGGGGAAGAGGAGGGGCCTGTGCCGCCCGCAGCAGGGCGATTTCCGGTTCCTCCCAGGGACCCCCGAGAGCCCCCACGGCTTGTTCTCCCTTTCTCTAGGCCAGAGCTGTTGCCGGCAGGGAATCTCATGCTGATACCTCAAGTAATTTGAGCCTTGAGACTCTTCCTCGGGGGGAGGTTCACACCCCATCCAAACCCCACAGTCCGAAGCCTTTCTGTCCTGTTCCCTGACAGCCCTGTCCAGGTGCGTGCCCCGTCTGGTCTGCCCGCACCGCTGCCCCTTGGGGAGGCTTGACAGCCCTGGTAGCTTTACCCACTTCTGATGACAACCCCTCATACAGCCCAGTCGCGTCCAGTGAAGCGCGCTCCTTCCGAGATGACTTCCAGTGGCCTAAAACGCAAGGCATGCGTACAAAACGTGATCGAAACACGTAAAAGTCAAGAGGGAACTTGTTTTTGAGCTTTGCTGCAGCCAGTTCGCACAGGGAAAGCTTCTGAGTTTCACGGTGCCAAGACAGAAAAAGAAGGAAGCATTATTTCTCAGGAGAGTCTGTTTTCGTTGGTTCTAAATTTAAACACACATCTACCCCCACGCCCTCTGACGGCAAACAGCCAGTGCATTGCTTTGCCATGTGAAACCTGCAAAAGGTTCATTCACTTTTATTCACCCATTTGTGCGTTCTCTCCGCAGATAAGTAGACACGAGGAATCCAAAGGCCCCCAAAACCAACTCCAAAATGACTGATGGCCTTTATGACAGAGATGTGGAGGAACAAAGCGGAAGCTGTTTTGATGACGCAGGTAAACGGACCTGTACGAGCTTGTCGCTGGGCTGTTTTGGTCTCGGTCTTTGATAAAGACTGAGTGTGAAGGCGGGAAGGCTGTCCTGGGCAGGGTGGTGGCAGTCCGGGGCTGGCTTCCCGTGGCCTCGGGGATGCGTGGGCAGACGCACACACTTAGAGCGGTGGAGTGGTCACTGCCTGCTGTCGACTGTTCTCCAGCACAAGGTGGTCATTGGTCCCGCGAGGGAATCCGCTTAAAATGGGAAGCAGAGGGTAATAGTGTCAATAGTGGGGCAGGGAGTGTGAGAATTGATCTGGAAAAATAAAAAAAGGGGACAATATCTTGAATTTGTCTCATAGTCAAGAAATTTCAGGCTATGAATGCAACTTTACGCCGATTCATGGAACCAACAAAGAATTAATCGAGTGCTGATTTGGCAGGGCCATGATTTTTCCAACCAACTGTATGACAGCTCCACGCTCTGCCCTTCACGTGTGTGGTCTGCCAGCTCCGTTACGCAGAGGACTGGTTTCGCTAAAAAGTACGAGGGCACCTCAAACACCCCCCGCCCCAGGGCTTCTCTGAGCCCTTTGACGTTCAGGTCACTTCTTGTTAAGGAGCCGCCCTGCTGGTTTCTGTGTTCTCAGCAGCGCCAGGCGCCAGGCCCTCCCACACCTGCCGGTCCAAACGCCCCCCGGTGTGACGGCTGCGGGTTCCTGGGCAGCTGGTTTGCACTGGGCTGCACCGCTTCGCAGCATGACTTCAGGCCTTTCACCGTCGGGGGCTGTGAGATTTGGGGGTCGCCCCGGGGCGGATGTGTGAGGGGAACCGGCCGTGTGAACGGCTCGTGTGTGAGCGCAGCTCCGTGTCGCAGCCATTCCTCGCTTCCCGCACAGCTGCCCGGCGGCAGGCCCTCGGGCGGCGGAGGCCGTGGCGGAGGCCGTGCGGTCGGGCCTCCTGGCACAATAGTCTTGGAACAGGTCAGGCTCCAGCTTCAGAATCGGCCTCTGGACGTTGCTCTGTGCTTTGGGGCAGCTGGCCCTGTCAGCCTCCGTGTCTCAGCTTCTATGGCGATGTGACGGTGCCACCTTGCGGGGCTGGGTGGGGAGTGGGGGGCGGGGGGTGCCTGCCACGTGCATGGGCCATGGGAACTGCTGGCACGTAGCTGTTGAACCCATACTGACCGACCGCTCTCGCATTCTCCCGTGAGCAAGGCCCCGCACGGTGCCAGCTGAGGGGCAGCGTGAGGGCAGACCAGCCCCGGGCTCCGATGGACTCACGTCATTGCCCTTGACCTGTGGCCTGAACGCCCAGGCCTTGCAGGAGGCCATCTCCCAGGGCCCGCCCGAGCTGCAGTCTGGTCTCTATGAGACGCGGCGTCTGTGTGAGTGGCTGTCATGCCGACATCTCCTCCCAAGCCTTGAAGGGGAGCTGATAGCAGACGGTTGGAGAGACATCTGTGAGGCAGGCCTGGGACATCAGCCTTAGGCGTAGACGGGGGGACGTGCGCCCCTCGGGTTTTCAAGTATGGGTGGCAGACACCCATGTGAACCCATCCTATGCCGGAAGCGGAGTAGCAGGCTCGTGCAGCGGAGGAGGCCCGAGCCTCGGAGGAGGCCCCTGCAGCTGTCCGCGCTGCACCGGGGGCCGGCCGCATCCCCGGACAGCCGTCCCTGCGTCACGCGGAGACCCCCAGCCTCCACATCACGGCGGCTTTGCCTCCCTCGTTTTCCCAGTGCGAGTCCCAGGACTAAACCTCCCCAGACCTGCCTGAGCCCCGTGCCTGCCCTCGAGCCAACCACTGTGTCCAGACCACGGAACACACGTTCGGGCCAGTTCCAGGTCACATGCCCACCCCTGGACAATCAGTATTTTAAAAACAAGTTAACGTGAGAGCAACTTTCCAGGCACCGGCTGTTAAAAAATACTTCTAAATAGCAGATGTCAAGGAAGAAGTCATCAAAGGCAGTTACAGAAACCTTAGGACTCCCCATTGCCCGGAAACCACCCGTCGACTTCCTGTTTCAATGGACGTGCCTGTCCTGGACATTTCCCGTGAACGGACTCACACCGTGTGGCCTCTGTGTCCGGCTTCTGTCGCTCGGCCTATGTCTTCGGGGTCCATCCGTGCTCTGGGATCAGTGCCTCAGTGAGCATCACACCTGCGACAGGCTGGGCGGAGGGCCTGACACACTCGGTGTCTGATCTCTCCTTCCCTCCAGGCGTCACCGGACCCAGCGGCCGTACCACACATAGGCCCTCGGGGGTCAGGGGCTCCAAGCTCCCTGCATGCCAGGCTTCGGCCAGGAGCAGAGGACTGGGGGGAGGCGGTGTCCGCCCACCTGCGGGGCCCCTAGTCCCTCTCAGCAGCCCGGTCGCCACTGCAGCAGCCCTTCGACAGACGCTCAGGCCGTGAGGTCGGACTGTCACAACCCGCTTCTGGAGAAAGGCCGTGACAGCGCAGAAGCGGGGTCACGCCGTGTTCGGCCGTACGTTTATAAGCGAGCACAAAAAGCTGTAGAGGCGACAGGCGAGGCTCGGTGGCCGGGGCCAGCATCATGCTGTCCGTGCATCTCTCCACGTGGCGACCCTGCCGCTAAGGACCTGGTCCGTACCCCGCCTCGTCACCGCCCTTTCTTGGCCCCCAGCGGGGTGTGTGACTGAATCCGGGAGCACGGCTGGAAGGCTGCTTGTGTGGCACAGTGTCCCCAACACTGCGGTCACCCTTGAATCAACAGCAGCACAGAAACAGAAGCAGTTCTAATTAGGGCGCTTCGTAGCAGACATCACCGCGGCAGCGCCCAGGTTCCTAGGAAAAGGTAGCGAGCCGTTTTCCTAAACTGAGACCGTCTAAGCTGGGGAGGGGGCAGGAAATAAGAAACGCATTTGTCCAAACAGACAAACAAACAAACATATTTGCCGCTGAAGTTTTTGGAGAAGAAAAAAAGGCAACCAACCGAAAATCACATTTATCTCATTACAAAAACACAACTCCAGGTCTATGTGAAATTTGAATTTCTCCCAAGGGAAATTAACGAATACCATTAGAACTGAGTCCAGTTTGTGGGGATCGAGGAAGCAGTTCGTCTGGAGAGGGAGTAACCCCTCTTCCCAGGTTGCTGCTGAGGTTTTTGGAGAAGAAAAAAAGGCAACCAACCGAAAATCACATTTATCTCATTACAAAAACACAACTCCAGGTCTATGTGAAATTTGAATTTCTCCCAAGGGAAATTAACGAATACCATTAGAACCGAGTCCAGTTTGTGGGGATCGAGGAAGCAGTTCGTCTGGAGAGGGAGTAACCCCTCTTCCCAGGGGCATTTCAGATTGTTTCTGCGATGCCTGCAGCACAGGGTCACAAGCGGAAACGTCCCTTCCTCCCCCGGGGCTGGTGGCGTCCCCTGCGGGGCAGAGGACCCTCGGTGGCCGAGGGTGGTGGCCGGGGGATGCCCCGAGCTCCAGAGGCTTACGTCGACAGGAGCATGTTCATTCAGCATCACGCAGTAAACACAACATCCTGTTCCGGACCAAGTCCCATCGCGGCCCAGAATGGGGACTTTGGCGTGTCACTGCCGTCTGCCCAGCCGCGTCGAACCCGACACGATGGTCTTCTCGGCCCAGCATGAGGCTTTCTGCTGCTCGTGTCTGGTGCTGTCTGCTTCGTTCTGTGCTAAACGAGGCCTTACTCCACGAGCCGTGTCCGGGAGCGTGTCTTCCGCTGTTTGAAGCACGTATGCCCCGGGAGGCAGCGTCTCGTTGCCCCGTGCGGAGCCAGCGACCGAGCTGCCGCTCCCCAGGGAGGCCCATTGTGCTCATCCTCTGGTCTCTCACAAGTCGGGGACAGAAGCCAGGGCTGCATGTCACGGTGCCACGACACACGTTAGTGGAACTGCATCCCCCAAAGTGACGGGCTTGGGGGCGGGGAGCGGGGCAATGGGCAGGACGGAGCTGGAGGAAACCAGGCCCTGCCCTGGCCTCTGGCACCACCCTGTCGACGGCCTTGGACAGTCTGCCTCCTGGGCCTCCCCTTTCTCATCGATAAAATGGGCACATTGGCCAGCTGGCCTCCTGGCACGCCTCATCCACTCCGAGCTCCCACACTGGGTGGGGATGGGACTGGGGGGGCCCTCCCTTTGCGGGATTGCGACCAGGCGATCGCCTGGGATAAGGACTTGGAACTCGGATGTGACATTTGGGAGGCCAGACTCCGCGTGTTTGAGGCTTTCTCAAATCCGAACGTCTACGCTCTGCAGGTCATGGTCGAACTGAGAACCGCAGCGAGATACTAACTCCTTTGAGAACATTCAGAAGAAAACCCTGCGCTGAACCGGACAACGCCGGCGACACCGAGTGTCGGCCGGAGGGGACAGCGGAGCGGCCCGCGTTGCTGGTGGGGATGCGGAGCGGCCCGCGTTGCCGGTGGGGATGCGGAGCGGCGCTGGCCTTCGCAAAGCGGCTCAGCCATTTCTTAGAAAGGTCGCTGCCTGGCACCCGTTCCTAGGTGTTCACCCAGGAGAATGAAAATTCGTTTTTTCCAGAAAGAGGGACCTGAGCATTTATAGCGGCTTTCTTCGTTGTGGCCCTAAGCTGGATCGAACATCAGGCGGATGAACGCCACCCCGCGGATCCCGGAGCGGGGGCCCCTTCTCTGTCACGAGTTGGGCAGTGGCCAGGGCGCACGGCGGGGCCTCGGGAAGAGACGCCCAGCACGAAGGCTCCGTGCTGCGCCGGCTCACGCCCGTGGCACTGGGCGAAGGCCGGACTGCAGGAGCGGGAGCCGGGTGACGGCTGCAGAGCTGGGTGACGGGCGGGCCTGATGGCGGACCGGCACCACAGGACCTTTGGGGATGACGGCACATGTGTCATGATCGGGGTGGTGTTACATGAATGTGTGGTTTTCTCTACACTCTTGGATTTCAGGGTGCGTAAACAGAAAAAGAGTGAATTGGTAAAAACAAACAGCAGGTGGGACTGATAGGGCGCCCCACGCAACCCGGGCCGGCTCTGTCTTAGACCAAGGCCATCGCGCCCAGCGGGGGGCTGTGCACGTGCCCGCAGAAAGCAGCACATGGGGGAGGACGCGGGGCATCCGCGCCCTGTGCTCTGTCGGAGGGAGCGTGAGAACCACTCTGCACGGCGTGGCAGCGTTAACACTGACGGAGAGTGAAAACAGTAGGCAGGGTTACGATACGGTCAGCAGCTCCACTGGTGGGTCTGTACCCCAAAGAAGCGAGGCAGAGGCTTTCTGCACACCCACGCCACAGCGCCCGCAGTAGCCGAAGGGTGGGAGCCGCCGAGGCGTCCACGGGCGGAGCGATGGGCAAACACAATGGGTCCCCCCATACCAGCCTTATCCGCCCTTAGAGAGGAAGGAGCCCACGCTGAGTGAAGTGAACAAGGCACAAAGGACACACACCGTGCGTTTCTCATACGAGGGCCAGAGGAGCCGGAGCCACAGGGACGGAGTGGGAGGGACGGTGCCCGGGGTGGGGGTGTCGGGTTTGATGCGGGCAGAGCCTCAGTCTAGGAAGATGCGAAGCTCTGGAGATGCTGCTGGTGACGGCCGCACAGCAGTGTGAAGGTGCTTGCTGCCCCTGAGCCAGACACTTAATGGGACAATTTGAGCATTAAAATAAATAGCAGTAGTAACAGATGGGGAAAATGGCCACCCTGAGCCCTCTCTTACCCGAAACCCATGCACGGCCACGGGGTCTTGGCCTTTGGCCCCGCCCACAAGCCCCGAACACACACAGGGCACCTCAAACCGTTTCTTATTTCCTGCCACCAAGAAAATGCGCGCCCGCCCCCTTCCTCCGTGGGCCTCGGGGGAGGGCGAGCAGGGCACAGGGACCTGTTTGTGGAACCAGAAGAACTGAGAGGAAGGGGCCCCTCCGTCCACTCGCTGCCGACCACTTGTGGACACCTGCCGCGCGCCCGGCCAGGGGGACGCAGGCGAGACGAGGATCACAGGTGTGGTGAGCACCTGGGGGAGCAGCGGCCACACCCTCCAACATCCCAGAACACGAAGGGCGCACGGCGTGAAGGCAGCGTCCTGCCCAGAGACCATCACCCCCCAGCACCCCCAATGCTACAGTGCACAGAGCTCTGATCCTGCCACTGCACTGCCTCGCTGGGGGCCTTCTCTGAAAGTGCTGGAGTCACCCATGCATCCATCTGTCCATGCAGGCACCCACCCATCGCCCACCCACCCATCACCCACCCCCTCGTCCATCCATCCATCCACCCATCACCCACCCACCCATCCATCCATCCATCCATCCATCCATCCATCATCCATCCATCCATCCATCCATCCATCCATCCACACATCTATCCATCCCCACATCTATCCATC
>NW_006438871.1:1093771-1105856 GCF_000325575.1 Pteropus alecto
TAAGTCCCAAGGCGAGTTAGAATAAGAATGGAGTTTTTTCTGATGCCTCAGCCTTTATAATGTTAATTTTAGCAGCTTGGTTAAAAAGTGGCTCTATATATTCCCTATCTTCAGTCTTTCATACATATGTACATATATATGAGAAAGATCTATCTAAATATCTACATAGTTACACATATTTGTATATTTATATGTATGCATATCTATTCATCCACCTGCCCATCCATCCACCCACCCATCCATCCATCCACCCAAGCAGCCATCCATCCACTCATCCATCCACCCACCCACCCATCCACTCGTCCATCCACCTACCCACCCATCCATCCATCCATCCATCCATCCACTCATACTCATTCATCCATCCATCCGCCCACCCACCCATCCGTCCGTGAGGACAGGAGTCGTCGGAGGCCCTGGTCTCCAGCTGCATGAGCCCATTGCCTTTTCCTTGGGGCACAGATGGTCTCACATGGTGTCTGTCATCCGGGAGAGGAACAGTTGCTTGGTCATTTACTCAGTGAATGTTTTCTGTGGGGGGCTCGTCTGGGAGGCCCCCACCTCGCTGCAGAGACGAGACGCTGAGCAAACAGCCGCAGACAGGGCAGGGTCAGGTGTGAACAGGGCCGTCCACCTCGAGTCGATGGAACAGGCACGAGCTTCGAGGGGAGTTGCAAGGAAGGAGGAAAACTCCCCCAGAGACGCAGCTGTGGAAAACCAGGAGGCGGACCCTAAGCGGAGTCCTGGGAACACGGCCCCGCTGCCTGGGGAAGTGGGGTGATGCGGCCCCGAGGCCATTTGTGGGGTGCGGGAGAGTGGAGCTAGGTGGGGCTTTCGTTTCGTTTTCACACACTCGTGCTTGCACTTTTTATAGCCAGTATCCTTTGCTTTTCTGACCAGAAAGGAAGAAAAGGGGCAAGAGGAAACGTCCCTCGCAGCCAGGGACGCCCGCACTGTGTGGACGCGCCCACAGCCCCGGGGGGATCCGGTCTCGCAGGGGAAACCGTGGGGAGGAGCCGAGGGGCCCCAGCCCCGGGGAGAGCTGAGCAGCAGGAAACACCTCTGGGGGGCAGCAGAGGCCACAGAATGCTGTCGGCAGGCGGGGAGCGGGGTCGGGGCCCAGCCCAGCGTGGGCGGAGGAACTGAGGTCCCGCCTGCCTCACTACCCCCTCTTCTCCCCCTGCCCCCGAAGGAAGGGGGCTGCCCCCTCCTCCCACGGTCCCTCCTGGCCAGAGCGGGCTTGCGGGCTCCCCGGTCCCAGCAATGCCTCACGCTGTCTCCCTCCCCCCTCCAAACAGCCCCCTAATGACAAAGCTCTTTGTCCTGTGGGGGTGTGACATCTGTAACTTATGTCACAGACACCTGCTGAGCCCAGACCTGTGCTCCTAGCAAGGCCCGGTGCACCCTGGGGAGGCAGGGAGGCACCCGCCGGCAGCAGGACTGCGGGTCAGACCACGGCACCAGCGGTCACCAGCAGGACTGTGGAGGCCGTAACGAAGCACAGAGGGGGTGCGTGCTGCCCGCAGGGTCCCCACAGTCCATGTGGCCGGGCCTCAGGCCCTCCTCGCAGCCACAGAAAAACGGGGAGCAAGACAGGCACCCAGGCACTCCCTCACGGTCCAGGCTCCCAGGGCGGGGCGCCCTCCCAGGGCTCTCCAGAGGGCATGTTGGGGTGTCTCACTGCTCCTGGCCTGGCTGAGCCCCAAAGTGTTGCTTAGAGAGGACGGGGCCCCAGCCTACCCCGGGGCGAAGCCTTCAGAAACTTGCAGGGCCCCGATGTTTTCTGAAGAGATAGCAGGTGCTCGGCTTTTTAAAAAACGACTTTAAAAATTGAGGCATGAGTTATGTACAGTAAGATGCACTTGCTGTGCAGTTCTGCGAGTTTTGACAAACACATAGGGTCATATAATCACCGCAACCAAGGAATAGGACAATGCCACCCACCACCGAGTCCCTCGCGCCTCTTCGGTCGGCCCTCCCCCACCCAGCCCGTGGGACCCCGATCCGTCTCTGTCCCCACAGTCGTGCCTTTCCCAGGATGTAGTTTGAATGGAACCACATGGTCCGTGCTGGAGGGCTGTGCGTGTGCCTGCGTTTGTGCGTGGGCACATGTGTGCTTGTGCGTGCATGTTCGTGAGTGCATGTGGGTGCATGCATTTATATGTGGACGTGCGTGTGCTTGTGCGTGCATGTTTGTGAGTGTGTGCATGCATTTATATGTGGGCGTGCGTGTGCATGCATGTTTGTGAGGGCGTGCATGTGTGTGCATTTGTGTGTGGGCGCATGCGTGCACGTGTGTGCATGTTTGTGAGCGAGTCCGTGTGCATGCATTTGTGTGTAGTGTGTGTGCACACATGTAGGTAGTGGGGTCACAGAAGACTCCACGCCCCATGGGTTTGGGGCTGTCTTGCCTCTCCCGTTCCTGCCCCTCAGCGCACACCTGGTCACCACACCACCGCCTGTCCAGACCCCTGCCTCCCTCAGCATCACCCAGGAGTCCCCTTCCCTGTGGTCACCGGGCCATGTCCCTACAGCGGTGGCCTCATGCCCCACGCCTGCCTGTCTTCTTTCTGGGCCGTCTTTCTCGGTTTTCATGGGCCACAGTATTAAATTTTTTTTTTAATTGAGATAAATATAATGTAAAGTTCACTGTTTTAACTATTATTGTGAGGACAGTTCAGGGGCAGTAAGCACACTCACACTGTGTGTGGCTGTCACCAGTCCCATCTTCCCAAACTGAACCTGGTCCCCAGGAAACACTAACCCTCCCCCCAGCCCTGGCACCCCACTTCCTGTCTGTGACTCTGACCTGAGTCCTCATGTGGTGGCGTCACACAGCATGTGTCTGGTGACTGGTTATCACACTCCGTGCATGGTCCCCCACCCACGTTGCCGTCCCAGGCTGAGTAATGTCCCCGTGGGGGGGGACCCATCGTGCTTATCAGCTGTCGCCACAGACGCGGGGTTTGCTGCCACCCCTTGGCGATTGTAAGCCTGCCACCGTGAGCATGGGGTGCACGCACCTGCTCGAGCCCGTCCTTCAGTTACGGGACGTGCCTGGCAGTCGACCGCCTGAGCGAGTGCCCCTCTGCGAGGCGGCCGCCAGCTCCCGTGGACAGTCCTTTGCCGTCCTCTGCTACTGGCCTCTCTGCAGAGGGCGGGAACACACCTGCAGCCCTCTGTCAGCTAGGGGAGGGGGCCGGGGGCCGTTCCTGCTCTGAGGTGGTCTGAAATGCGCAGGTGCAGTGGGCGTGTGGCGCCTGGGACGGTGGCCCTCTGGGGCGCGTTGGAGGCAGGGCTGTGGAGCCCTGCCAGGGCCTCCTGCATCACCGCTGACGGGGAAGGCTCAGCCCCTGCGCACGTGGGGTGCAGACCAGGCCTGTGGGCAAGCCCCCCACCGAGCCCAGGCCAAATGCAGCTGGGTGTGAGTGGCACCTCTGGGCGTGGGGGTCGCAGGGATCATGGCGTCTGCCACCAGCACCTGCCCGTTGCCTTGGGCGTCGGGCTTGGCTTCGTTACCGTCATGCGGAACGTGTGGCAAGGCCTCCTGCATGTTCTCCCTGTACGCGGAGGGGTCTCTCTGCCCTCCGTGCCCGCACCCCACTCCCCCTTCCCCCGCATCTGGCTTTTCTCTGCAGCCCCCAGGGCCGTGGCCCCAAAAGGCTGCACTCGGGAGCAGGGGGCCTGAGACCAGAGAGCAGAGCACGCACTTAAACTCGTTAAACCCCGTGAACTCGCCGGCCACCCGGCCCCGTAATCTCGTTGGACCGCGGGGTAATGTGTTTAGCTGTGCTCGTCAGCTGAAGGCTAATTCGATTGGACTTGGGTTATTCATTTGTGCCTGGATTTGCTAAGTGTCATTGGAGGTACATGAGGTCTTCATTATGACGGCAAGATGGCTTCATCAGGTGACGGCCACCCCTGCTGGACTCCACTCCGTTGTCCCTTCTCCCAGCACCTGGGCCCTGCTGCCTGGGCCGGGGGGAGGGGGGGACGCAGCCCTGATCTCCGCAGACGGCCACGTGGCCGGCTGCATGGTTCCCGCTCTGCCGTAACCGGGGCCACCGCTCAGCGGCCGCCTTCCATGGGTGGCCGAGGCAGACCCGCCTTCTTGCAGGGCCACGGGCTTGTCAGCGTCCCACTTGTCCATGCCACTGCCGCTGCCCTCCACCCGCGGGCATCAGGCTGGCCCAGGCCTTGGGGAGGGGACGCGGGCTCCAGCTCTCGGTGGGGAGGTGCCGCTGTGGCCATCTTTGAAGGCCGTTTGCCGCCAGAGTCCCAGGCAACCAGTGTGCAAGAGTGCTGGGCGGGGCCACACAAGCAGGCGTGCCACCCACCCACCCTGGTTTTCTGAGCCTGGCAGGTGTCCTCATCCAGGGTGGTGGGGTGTGTGGGGGGCAGGGGGACAGCCCGCGTCCTGGAGGGGAGGGTGGTGGGTGGGGGAAGGAGGGTGTGAAGGCGAGATGCCCCCTCCCAGGCGGCCCCCGCACGCCTCCAGCAGTCACCAGGTCTCCCTCCGCGGGAAGCTCACTCTGCTTTCCCAGGCCCACCTGTGGGACTGGGCTGCACTGTGTTTCTGACCCGTTGCACAGGCTACTGTTTCATCAGTGAAGCCACCCAGTGGGGACCATGGGACCTCCCTCTGTGGAAAGCCTTGCAGACATTAATACCGGAAGTTAATGACAGTGCCTGCCGGCCGCAATGTCCCCTTCCTGCGTGAGCCGAGGGAACAGCCTGCTTAGGGGACAGCCCTGGCGAGGGGGGGCGCTCCCAGCCTCAGACGGTGGGGGACCCTCCAGGCTGCTGGGCGGAAACGGGGTATTTGGGGAGATGGGGTGAAGCCTGGGATGTGAGGGTCATGGAGTGGCCTTGACATGACGATCACAGGGCAGGGCAGGTGACAAAGCCATGTGCCCAGGGAAGGGCTCACCGCACTCCTTGGGCAGGGGATTGGCACGGGGTTGACCCTGTCTGACCTCTCTCCAGAACAGCTGACCCAACTGGGGTGTGGGAGCAGCAGAGTGACCGGGGTGGGGCTGGAGGCCTGGGCCGGGGTGAGGGTGGCTCAGGCAGGAAAGAGGGCTGGCTTCGGGGGGGCGTGCGGGAGGAGTGGCTGTGGCGTGGGCCGGAGAGGGACGAGGGGGCCGGAGGGGGACAGAGGGGGAAGGAGAGGGCCGGAGGGGGACAGAGGGGGGCAGAGGGGGACGGAGAGGGCCGGAGGGGGACAGAGGGGGCCGGAGGGGGTGGGCTTTGTGCCAGGGCTTCCTGGGACTGCGGAGGGCCAGGCCTCTCCCCGCGTCACTGACGGGAAACAGGAAGCAGCAGTGCCGTGGCCTCTGAAAGGACGGAGCGAGCGGTGCCAGCACAGGAGGGGGCGTGCCACCGCCGAGGCCCTGGAGAAAGGCGGACGCCCCAGTGTGGACAGCAGCCCACGGCTCAGGCCCGGGGGTGGGGCAGGGCCGCCCCGCGTCCTCAGTGCCCGGCTTCCGCTGTTCTGCGGGGCAGGCGTCACGGGCACACTGGCTGCTGCCCCTGGACAGGCGCCCCAGACCCCTCGCCCTGGGCTCCCTCCGCCCGTAGACAGCACGCGGCTGCCTTCCCAGGCCCTGGTGTAAGCGCAGCCTCTGCCCAAGGTCGCACCAGTCACGAGGCGTCTCCAGGCTCATCCAGTCCCCTGGGCTTCTCTCCCGTGGGAGCCCCGGTGCTGAGGTGAGCTGGGGAGAGCCTCCTGGCTGGGGAGAGCCTCCTGGCTGGGGAGAGCCTCCTGGCCGGGGCCTCGCGTGCGGGTGCAGACGCGTGTGCACAGGCCGAGGTTCAGAAAGCCAGCGCTGGCCAGGCCGCCAGGGTCCAGGGTGCTCGGGGACTGGCACACTGGCCGCTGGCCCAGACACGGCGTCTCCGGGACGCAGTTAATGTCTGAGTTAGGTGGAGGCCGCGTGGGACCGTCGGAGGGACGTCTAGGACAGCTGGTCTGCCCTCCGCAAAGCCTGCTCAGCGGGTGGGGCTGGGGCTGCAGGTGGGCGGGAGAACTCAGCCCGCTCCAGGCGGGTCCAGTGGGCTTTGAGGAGCAGGAGTCCAAGGCTGGGGGTCTCCCGGGGCAGCCAGGGTGGGGCTGGGCTCAGTCAGATCCCCAGAGAGGGGCTCTGGCGACGGTGCCACCCGAGGGCTGGCGGGGACCGGTGCCGTTTGTGGCAGGTCGCTCGCCATGTCCAAACATGGTCTCGTGCTGGTGAGACCTGCACTGGAGTTTCCTGGCACTTAGAAATCCTGTGAGTGAGCCGCCAGCCCTTCGGGGTAGCCGGTGTCCAGCTGCTGACATCATCACCATCGCCACGTATCCCCGGGACTGGGGACTGAGCCTCGACACCGCAGGGCGGGAAGGAGCGAGGACCTCGTCCACAACAGACACGCGAAGGGTCTGCCTGGGGCTGCAGAGCCAGCTCCGTGGAGCTCACGGGAAGGGAACAAATGTTGGGGACCACCAGGGTCCCTTCGTTCCCGTTTAGCATTTCAGGGGATCGGCCACTTGTGTCCTGGAGTCTCGCCAAGTGTGTGAGGCCGGGAGAACTTGGACATGGGGTGGCAAAGGGCATCCTGGTCTTGGTGAGGGGTACCGGGCAGTGACCAGAGGGGAGCAGGCAGGCACCTCGGCTCCATGTTCATCACTGGGGTCTGGGGGCTGCAGAAGCGTCCATCTGGGTGTGGGGGTGTGTGAGGGCCTGGGAGGGGCAGGGCCTGTGTCCAGTGCAGCATGGGGGACTGAAGGCCCCTTGGCCCTGCCCTGCCCACCCCAAAATGACAGAGGGTAAAGGGCCTGTAAGAGGAAGCCAGGGAGGTGGGCGGGCAGGGTCCCGCTGGACCCCACAGAGAGGACACGTATCCCTGGGAGGCTGGCTGATCAGCAGAAGCGGCACTCAGGGGTGAGGGGGCTGCAGCCTGGGAGGATGCTGTGACCCCGGCCAGCGGCCTTGAGAGAGGACGATGCGGAGCCCGTGAGTGCGGCAGCCGGTGGCCCCGCCCACCTCGCAGCCGCCCCCGCGGGACCTGATATGCTCATGAACTTGGCAAGCATCGCCCAGCTTTTAATTTGTGGGAGAAGCGACCTTTTATATTTCAGATCACACGAAGTTAATTTGCACTTCAAGTTCAAGAGCGCTGCTGAGAAGGTACAAATGTGGCTCCTTAGCAGCTGCTCCTGTAGGACTCGGCGCGGCAGACGATGAGAAGTGCAGGTTCATTTTTAGACCGAAGACGTGTGTGTTCGGTCCCTGGAGCCCGCCGGGCGCAGCAAGCAGGAGGGGGCGCCTGGGCGCAGCTGCTCGCCCTGCACCTCATCCCCGACCCGAAGCGGTTCTGTCTCGGTTTGGATGCCACCAACGACGGAGAGCTCACTACCTGTCAGGCAGCCCAGGTGTGGCGGTCAGGAGGTCTTTCCACGCGAGATAAAATCCGCTTTTATTGGACGTCCCTTTTCAGTCCAACCGACCAGGTCCTGTCGCTTCCCGACTTCCCCCGCGCAGCCAAAGGTCTCAACCCCAAGGGCAGCCGTGGCGCTGCCCACCTGCCCGGCCCCACCCCCGCCGCAGCCCCGCCCACCGACCCGCCCACCGAGACGCCACTGTGTGCGGGTCTGAGCCGCTCATGGCTGCGGGGCGGGGGGCAGGAGGGGCGAGCAGTGCGGTTCGCCCGAATGGGGTCTGTTGGTTTTTAGGATGAACTCGCTAGCCCATGGTGCACACTCGCTAGCACAGTTGGTCGCGTGCTGCGGTCACGTGTCCTGTGTCCTCTGGGGCTGAGCCAGGCCTGCCCTGGACTCCAACTAGGCTGCAAACACAACGTGTCACCTTTTCACTCCAGCCTCGGACGTCAGGCGGCACCTGCTATGAGCTGGATTGTATCCCCCGCTGCCAGGACGGGAAGCGTGTTGCCAGGTGTCTGCGATGCCCCGAGCTGGCTGGCGGAGTCCCCCGCTGCCAGGACGGGAAGCGTGTTGGTGGGCCAGGTGTCTGCGATGCCCCGAGCTGGCTGGCGGAGCATCACTTTGGCCATAGTCTGCTCATCAAGACGGTCACAGAGGCCCGTCCACATTACAGGGAGGGACACAGGAGACGCACCTCTTGATGGGAAGGTTCTGGAAGCGTGGGATTCCGGCAGGTACCGCAGGAGGGGGGCTCGTGCCTGCCCGTGGGAAGGGGAGGCCCCGTGACAAGCCCGCAAGGCGCCTGCCATGGAGACTGAGTGCCTGGCGGGGCTGGGGCCACACCATGTGCCATGCGGGGCGGGCACAGCTCAGCCTCCAAACACTATGTGCGGCCCGGAGCGCAGGACGAGGCTGCCCACCATGGAGGTGGCAGCCCCATGGTCACAATGCCGGCGTGCCCCCAGCCCTGCCGTCCCCCATGGAGCCGCCCAGGCCCCCACAGGGTTACTGACTACCTCAGGGTCTGCGTGCCCAGTCCGGTGGGTTTCACTCTCATTATTCTGTTGACCAGGCTGTGATGGCCGCCTTGGACGGTGTGCCGCAAAGTGGCCTTGCGGGGACACGGTGTGAGAGGGACTGGAGAAGAGCACCTCTGTGGGGAGGAGGGGCGGCGACCCTCGACCGCCCAGAGCAAGGCCGAGGCCTGGCAAGGGCGGAGGAGATGGCCTGAGGGGTGGCCGAGCGCAGGGTCACGCCTGGGGTCTCCGCCAGGACCCGCCGGGCCGGTGTGTGGGGGCCAGCCCACACCCGAGCTCCCAGCCACGGCCTGAGAAACCAGCCGCTCCCCCCTCTTCATCTCTTCTCGTGGGGTCCTCAGGCCCCCTTGTTTGTCTGTTCGTGCATGACAGGTGCCTCCAGTGCCACAGGACACGGGACAGGTTGCCGGGGACCCATAGAAGCACCTCTCTGCTTCCTTCCATTTGTCTTCAAAGCGGCTTTGTTTAGAAACGGCCTGGCGATTCAGCCAGTCAAACACGAGTTGCCACAGGGCCCAGCAGTTCCGGCCCGGCCTCCGCCCAAGAGAGCTGGAACCACGTGCGCATGGAGGGGTGCAGCCCGCGTGCAGCCAGAAGGTGGGAGCAGCCCATGCGGGGGGTGGGACCACGGTCCGGCCAGACGGCGCGATGTCGTCCAGCAGAAAAAGCAGCGAGGTGTCCACACACGCTTCCGCACGAACGAGTCCCTGAAGCACCACGCTCAGCGATGGGGCCAGACGCAGAGCCCCACGGAGGACGGGTCCGTGCGCGTGACGCCCAGGGCAGGCTGACCCGGAGGCCGGACGCAGTGGTGGTCACCGGGCTGGGAGGGAGCGTGGGGTGCAGCTTCCTTTTTGGGGAGACAAGCGTGTTCTGGAGCTGGTCGCTGGTGGACGCACCGCTCTGTAAACGCACTGAGGCCTCCGCATTGTGCGCTCGGGCGGGCAGCGTGCGGGCGAGTCGCGTCTCAGTGGGGCCTGACCTCGTGTCGTTGCTAAGGGTGTTGGTTATGTTCTGAAAACTCTCAAAATGGTGCCAGGCACATGCAGAACGCTCGATGATTATTGGCTATTAAAAAGTAAGAGGTTCCTTTCAAGCGTCTGAAGCCCGCCTCCCCCAAGAAGCCTGCTGGGCTGCCGGGCAGGGCCCCGGCCTGCGTGAGCTCCGTGCCCCGTGCCGTCCACGGCCGCTCACCCCTTTTCTTTCTTTCTGTTTGTGGGTTTCAGACACAGACACCTGTGGTTTTAGCTGTCACCTTTGATAGCCCCCCCTCCACAGTGGCCTCCTCTTCCTGCCCGCCCCCCACTGCCCACGCTGCCCGGCTCCCCGGGGTGCCGGCCGGGCCTGCCTCCAGGAAGCGTGGAGGACAGGCTGGCAGATCCACGGGCGAACATTCGAAGGCACCGTTGAACGGGCCCAGAGGGAGGCCCCTCGGGGCGTGTGGCCGCCGTGTCTCTGCGCTGACTGAGTGCCCGCTGTGTGCCAGGCTCCGGCCGGGCACTTCATGTGCCGAGCACTTGCTGGGTACTGGGTGCTCGTGGCATCACCCCAGGGAGCGCTGCAAAGCGCCCGAAGTCAGTGTGTTCACTAATTTACGGAGTAGCCAGGCTCAGTGGTCAGCGCCGAGCCCACGGCCACGCGGCCAGGAAGCAGCGGGTCCGGGCCGGGCGCAGTGCTGCCGTGTTCTGGAGCCCGGGCTGGCTCAACGGCTGGGCTGGGGTGGCGGGCAGTGGCAAGCGGTCCCTGTCCCCAGGCGGCGCTGCCCAGGACAGAGGACACACAGCAGGTGGTTCTGCTTCTGTGCGGCGCCCTCGATGGGAGTCCGAGCGGCTGCACGCAAGGACCTTGAAGCCCGCCGGACCTGCGTCCCCGAGGATGGCCGGGAGTTGGCCAGGTCTCGGCATGTGACATGGCGGGAAGATTCCAAGCCGGTGACACAGCAAGGTCAAAGGCCAGGTGTCCTTGGAGAATTGCACATCGCTTCTTCTGACGTGGGCCTCTGGCGTGAGGGGGACAGTGGGGACAAACGTGGCTGGAGAGGAGGGGACACATGTGTCTCAGACGCCGTGCTGGGTTCGGTCATCTGCATGGACACCGGGACCTTGGGGTTAGCAGGTAGGGCAAGGGGACCAGTCGGGGGGGCTCGGAGACCGGGTCGGGGAGCTTGGGGGAGCAGGCCCCTGGGCGCCGGCTCTGGAGGGGGTGGGCGGCCCACGGCAGAGGGCAGCCCGAGGAGCGTGACGATGCCGTGTCAGCTTCCCCACGCTCCCGCCGCGCCGTCCCCAGTGCCACCGTGCCAATTACAGATGAACCGAGCATGTCGCCGGTCCCCGAGGCGTCAGGAATCCAATTAGAGCGCCCGGAGCCACTGGAGCCGCTCCGCCAGCCGCCCACGCTGCACAGGCTGGGCCACGCCGAGTGGCCCGCGGCCAAGCCCCACAGGCCGCGCCGGGCGGGCCGGGCTAATTGGCACCAGATTCGGGGCACAGCCCGCCGGACCTCGGGCCTCGGCCTCCGGACTGGTCAGTGCGGATCTGGGTGTGAGCGTCCTTTCTCCTGGGAGCGCTGGGCCCGACTGAGGGGAGGTCTGCTGAGGGACGGTCCCACACTCCACACGGCCACCTGCCTTGGCCCTTTGTTTTACAGAGGCCCTAGAGGGAGACCAGATCTGGACCCTAAAGCAGATCTGAGTCCCCTCTACCACCTCGAGCCACTTAGCCCACAGAGGGCACCGGTCCCCTGTGCCTGTCACGGTTCTTTATGATTTGCAAACGACAAAAACCTGTCTCAGATTTGCTGAGGCAAGAAATGAATTACCTAAGGCCGGATCCTGGGCGTTTGCACAGGAAGGGGAGGCTCAGGGGCCACCGGGACTGCGCCCCAGCTCTGTCGGCCCTGCTGCTACTCTTGGTGCATCTCATCATAGGGGCCCCTTCTGTGGGGGGGCCTGGGGGACACGATCTGGAGCCTTAGAGGCCGCCCACGGGGAGGGCTGACGGGGCGACACAACCTGCCACCAGTGGGCTCTGCGCGTCCCCCGCAGAACCGGAGACGTTCCTGGGAGGGGCTGCGATCCGTCAGGGGCCTGTTGCGACCCGCTGAGTTGTGTCCCCCCCGACTCATCCATCGAAGCCCGAGCTCTCACTACCGCAGAATGTGACCTCGCTTGGAGACGGAGCCTTTAAGGAGGCGACTCAGTTAGTGGGAAGCGCCAGGCCTTCAAGGCTCAGCCCCGAGCGCCCTGCCATGGTGGCGGTGGTGCTGTCCCCGGCCCCGCGCCCGCTCCGCCACCGTCTGGTTAGGGAGGAGGAAGTCAGGGGCTGCCCCGGCGGGGTCGGCGGGGTTGGGGCGCTGGCCGGGAGCGCTGTGTGGGGCGGCAGCCTCTGGGGACCGCCGGCCCTCAGCCTGAAGCACCACAGGCCGCAGCCTCGAGGACAGGTCCCGTTTGCTCGCAGTCCGCAGCGGGACGTCCTGGATCAGGGCAGCCCCTCCTGGGTCCTCACACGGTCGTCCCCCATGTGTGTCCTCATCTCTTCTCGTCGGACACCGGTCACATTAGGACCCCTCCCTGTGACCTCGGTTAACCTTAATCTCCTTCTCAGAGACCCCATCTCCAAGCACAGTTGGT
>NW_006438871.1:1105913-1106667 GCF_000325575.1 Pteropus alecto
GGGGAGCAGTGTGGGGGGTGGAGTGTGGGGGGGGGGGGATCTGGAAAAGGGGGGCCTGGTGCTTGTTTCCTGCACTGAGCTGGGGAACTGGGGTTCGGGGGGCCGCGTGTGCAGGGTGTGGCTCATGGGACCTGGGCACGCCGCGTGGGGGATGGGTTGGGTGTGATGGGTGTGTGGTTGGGGCATGGGACAGTCTGTGGGGTCTTGGGCAGCACCCTAGGGCCCCTCCTGCCAGCAGCGTAGGAGGCAGCATTATGTCCCCGGGCTGCCAAGCAGAGCAGGAGGGGAGGGCGCTGGAGGATGAGGCTTCGGGGCCTTTGGGGACGGGGGACCGCACCCTAGGGCTATTGGCGCTCCGCCCCAGTGACAGGTGGCACTGAGAACGTCCTCCCTCCCACACACGTCTGAGAACCTATCCCAGCTCTGTAGGGAGGAGGCAGGGAGGCCAGATAGACTGAGGCCACTTCGGCGGAGCTGCAGGGGTCAGAATCTCCTGTCCTTGCACCCCGCTGGGCCTGGGGACGGCCCTGCAGCCTCTGGGTCTTACTGATCTCCTGGGGTCAGCATGGTCCCCCAGAGCTGAGGGTTAAGTCACCGAGAAAGAACGGTCCCCTCCAAGCCAGGAAAAGAAAGGCCTGAAGTCACCGTTGGTCAAAGTCCCCTCCTCCCGGGGACCCTAGCGGGCTGCAGAGCTGTGTGGCACCCAGGAGGGTTGGTCTCCGGTGGGGTGTCTCCTGGAGCTGTAATTGGATCT
>NW_006438871.1:1106939-1112147 GCF_000325575.1 Pteropus alecto
TTTCAGGACACAAAACGCAACGGCGGGCCAGGGGGCAAGAGGCTTCCGCTCAGTGCGGGGACCGCCGTGGCCCCCTCGAAGCCGCCCCATCTGCCCTGCCCCGCAGTCTGCCGTCCGCCGGCGCGGGTGGGGGCTGCCCGCAGCGCCCCCTTCCGCCCGCTTGTCTGCGGTTCCCGCTCCCACGTCCTCGCCTGTGCCCGACTTTAGTTTGCTTTCGTTCGGGCCAGACCAGGGGGCGCGAAGCGCTGTCTCCGATGTTTTGGTTTGCGTTTCCCTGGTGGCTTGAGGCGGAGCCTCTTTTCCTGTCTTGCTGGTCATGCGAGTCCCGAACGTCCGCCCAGACCCTCCGCTCGTTTCCAGAATCGGTCGTTTGCCTTTCGGTTCTAGAGTTGTGCGTTTTTCCTGCGCTCGGGGCTGGACGATGCGTTTGCAGGGGTGACCCCCGGCCTGTGGGCCGTCCTCCCACTTTCTGGGCAGTGTCCCTCGATGCATGAAAGTGTGAAAATTTGCCGGCGGCCACCTTGTCTGCCTTTTCTTTGGCTGCGTGTGTGTTTGGTGTCGTGTCTAAGAAACCATCGCCGAAGCCAGGGTCGTGCAGATTCACCTCCGTCTCCTTCTAAGCGTTTGACGGTTTCAGCTGCTCTGTGTAGGCTTTGCAGAATTTGCTTATTCACTCTAACACCTTTTTTTTGTGTCAGGACTTTTTACTCGTAGATGATGTCACCCGTGAATGAAGGTGGCTTTGCTTCGCGCTGTTTTTGCAGACTTGTCCACGACGTTGCATTTGTCAATAGCTTTCTCCTTCGTATGCTGAATGGAACGCCACAGGATGGGTATGTCACAGTTTGTTGATCCATTTACCGGTGATGGGCATTTAGGTCGTTTCTGGTTAGGCTCTTGCAAGTACAGCTGCTCTGACGACTACTGTTCAAGCCTTTGCTTGGACGCACGCTTGTTTCTTCTGGGTAAGCACCTAGGCGTTTCTGGAACAGCTGGGTCATGCGGCAGGTACATGTTGAACTTGAAGCTTTTAAGAAACCGCAAACTCTTTTCCAATATGGTCGTACAGTTCTGGATCCGTCCACGCAGCGCGCGCAGGTCCAGCTGCCTCCGCTGACCGCCGGCACTTGCTGTGGTCCGTCCTTCCCATTGCGGAGTTCTACTAGGTGCTTAGGAGTCTCTTGGGTTTTTAATTTGCATTTCCCTGATGACTAATGCTCTCGAGCACCTTTCCCGGTGCTTATTTGCCACTTGTGTATCTTCTTTGGTGAAGTATCTATTCGTACCTTTTGCCTATTTTTAATTGAATTATTTGTTTCCTTGTTGAGAAGTCTCCGCGTGTTCTGTCTGCGAATCCTTCATCAGATACATGGTTTGCAGAAATTTTTCCCTGTCATTCTTTCTGCAGTGACTTTTGAAGAGCAGGAGGTTTTACGTTTTGATGATGTCCACTTTATCAGTTTTTATTTTACGGATTGTGCTTTTGATGTCACAGCTGCACAATCCTCATCTAATCAGAGGTGACAAGGACGGGGAACTGGGCCCACTCAGAGGCAGGGTCTCTTGCCCACCGACTCTGGGACAGGCCCGACTACCATTTGTCCTGTCTGACTCAAGGTCCCAGGAGCTGAGATTGTTGTCATAGGGCGGGTGCAGTGGACGTCCCAGAGATGGCCCCGTTGGCTGCAGGCGGCGTGACCTGGGCACCTAGAGGCTGTCCCTCGCTGTCCGTGTCCAGTGGGAGGCTCCTGCTGACCTCCGTCGCCACGGCTCGCTGGGGTGGGCGGGGCCTCAGGAAGCCCCAGGCTCACGTCCGCTGAGGCCGGGCCCAGGGCCATGGAGTCTGCAGCCTCTGAGCTGACATCGCATCCACCTCGAGCCCTGCTCTGGCCAGTGCCATCAGAGCTCTGCCCACACCTCCCCACCTCCCCTATGCACACCAGACGGCTTGCAGGGGACACCTGAGCCCTGGCCAGGCTGTACTCAGCGTCCCAGGCTGCGGGGCCTTCGGGTGGAGGGAAGGCAGGTGGACATGGGGTGGAGGCCGCTGACCCCTTGTCCTCTGAGTGCTGGGGCTGTCCTGACCGCCGTCCCCGGCAGCCTGGGTCCAGTCGTGACACCGCACAGCTCGGAGTTGATGACGGAGGTTTTCGTCTTCCCCATGGCTGGCTCCTTGCTCTGTGGCCTCTGCCCATGGGGTCGGCCCGCTGCCTCGGGGGAAGGCAGGCACAGCTAAGAACAAAGAAATCAATTGACTTTCTGGATGAATTTTTAAAACTCGCTGCAGAGGCAATATTCTGAAAGCACAGAGGGTTCTTTTGCGGGAGCAGGGCTTTTGAGAAAGGAAGGGTTTTGAGTGAGGACACAGACTTTACTGACAGAAGCCAGTGGGGCGAACCTTGTGACGGCTTTTTTCCTGTCCGGGAAGGGCAGCGATTGGACTGGGGAGGCCGAGAAGGGGCGGCCGATCCCCCAGCTGGCCCCTGCCCGGGAAAGCCGAGTGGGGTGGCTGAGGGGAGGGGGCGCGCGGTGCAGGAGAGCTCTATGTGCTCCGTCCTCGTGGGGATGCCCCTGGAGAGGAGCCCCCAACCAGGCCTTGCAGAGACACTTCGCTGTTATCGTGACCGCTGTTTTCGGGCGTGCGTGAGTTAGCTGCTGTTCCGTGAGAGGTCCCTGGGCAGCGTAGAGCAGCAGGCGTCGCCTCAGTGGCCTCTGGGGCCAGACCCGTGGCAAGCGGGCCCTCCACGCAGGCTGCCTGGGGGCACAGCACTGTGGCCCGGTGTCCACGGGTCCCGCCCGCAGGGCGCCGTCCAGGAAGGGGAAGAGGCGTGAGCCCTGGGCCGCTTCTCCTCCTTTGACACGGGCCTCCGGGGCCTTCGAGGGAGGCGGCCTCACGGCTCGATGGAGCCGCCTTCCTGCGTGTCCTCTCGCCGTCTGCCTCTCGCGTCACATTTAGGAAACGTTCGCCAGTCCCGAGAGCACTGAGATTTTCTGCTGTGAAAAGGCGAACTGCAGGCTGGGAGAAATGTCTGCGAAACACGGCTAAGGCCGTATGTTCAGGCAGAGACGGTCTTCACGGCTCGGAGTCGGGGAGACGAGCGGCAGCGTCTGAGGCGCCGCGCGCCCGCTTCACCGAGGGCAAAGCTTGGCCCCCCGTCGTCAGGAGGATGTGCTGAAGGCTGCAGCAGGGCACCCCCACACCCGCTAGGGCGGCTGCAGTGGGGACCGGGCCATGGAACACCCAGGCCAACGGCTGCCGGCGGCTGCTCCGGGGAAGCTTGGGAGCTTCTTGGGGTTCAACACGCCGGCTGTAAGGCCGGGCCGCCCCCCTCCCAGCTGCTCACCAGGAGAGACGCGTGCTCGGACGTTCGCAGCCACTCTGCAAAGGCGCCGGCCATGAGAACCCCGTCGGGGGGCGGGGAAGGTCACGTCTGCAGGGGGCGCGTGACCCGCCTGGCCCGCGGGAGCACGGGGACTTGGTGCTGATGGAGCACTGTCCCCTGTGTGGTCTTCGTCACACCCAGCCACTGCCGTGTGCAGATGGGGAAACTGAGGCTGGAGAGCCGGGGCAGTGACAGGCCCAGCCAGGGGGTGTGTCCAGCCCGGCCTCGCTCGGCCCCGCCCTGCCCCACCTGTGGACGGCACCCCTCTTTCCGCCCTGGCACCCTGCTGCTGGACGCCCACTGGGGGGCGGGCAGTGCTAACCGGGCAGACTGGGGCGCATCTCCTCCCGGAGCCCGGAGACTGGCCCTGGTCCACGCTGCAGCCCTCGGTCCTGGCCGGAACCTGTTCTTCAGCGTCTGCACCCCCTTTCCTGGGCGGCCGCCCTCACCTCCGCTCATCTCCATGGTCCATGACGGCCCGCCCTCAGGAGGCCGGGCAGGGTGTCCCGAAATATCGGGTGTGCCGGGGCGCTGCCCAGGCGGTGAGGTTGTACCGTCCACACCCACCGTGGGCTCAGTTTTGTGCCCAAGCCGTGTCAGCTTGCCCAAGGGGCAGGCCCTGGCCGGGGCCTCCGTGAGCATCCGGGGCGCACCCCCTGGCAAAGGCGGGGTGGTGGGTCTGCGTGTGCCTGTGGGCTGTGGGGGCCGGGGGCGGCTCCAAGTCCTGGCACCAGGGCGGGCTGGCAGGGCCTGGCGGGTCTGACAGCCGGGTGGGCAGCCCCGTGACCGGGCTGCTACGGGGAGCCCCTCCCGTGGGACCTCGGCACGGCACTGCCCGCCCTCTCTCTGACCGTCCTCCCTGATGGAAAGGGCGCGCCGCCGCCCCGCCCGGGCAGGTGGGGCGAGATGGCCGCAGACCGGAGGCTCCCGTGAGCGGGCGGCCCTCGTGGGGACCCCAGGCTTTCCCCGGGACCCTCCCCCTCGGCCGAGGCCCCTCCAGTCTCCACGTTAGCAGTTCAGGCCTGGTGATTAACTAGATTCACAAAGTCGATGAAAAAATCGGGATATAAATAAATATTCCTGGAGATATTCCACCCCCTGCGGGCGTGAACTTTGGATAATTGGAGAGAATTATGCTGAGGCCTAATCAGAACCTTTTCCTTTCGCTAATTACCTCTGGGTTTCATCAGTGTCAGAGTCTAATCAACTCCAGACATCTTAATCGGCCCTCGGGAAATGCTGGGGACAGGGAGGGCTCAGTGTTGCATGGAGGGGACAGGGAGCCAGGGGCAGGGGTCCTGGGTCCAGAGCTGCCCTGGCCTGAGGCGGGGGCTGGCGGCGGGGCTGGGGGGCTGCCGGGGGCCACGGCTGCCTCTGGTCAAGGTGACTAAAGCCCTTCCCGACCGGACACGAGCCAGCGTCCGTCCCTTCCCCTCGTCCCCCTCGTCCCCCTCGTCCCCCTCGTCCCCGTGGTCTGCAGGGTGCCTGGTCAGAGGGCCAGCCCCAGGGTGGGGCCGAGCCGCTCCGGGGTAGTTCAGGGTTCGGGCGGGGTTCTTGGAGTCCCCGGGGGGATGGGGGTTTGCTCCCTGTCTTGAGGAAAGGCGCTGGCATCCATGGCATCGTCCTCTGGAGGAGCACGGTTCTGGGGGTCTGGGCGCTGCCCTGTCCCTCAGGCCTGCCCCCAGGAGACCAGGCCGACCCCGCGGGACCGGGGCTGGGGCTCCCCATCTCGGGGCCTTTAACCCCTCTCACCCCGGTTGGGTTCCACGCACTGCGCTTTCTGGCACAGCCAGGTGACTTCGGCCGGGCAGCCGCCTCGGGCCGG